>NC_057797.1:581989481-582136615 GCF_018294505.1 Triticum aestivum | reverse complement strand
AGGAGGCGATGTGGCGCTGGTTGATTGGATCGATCCGATCTGGGAGGATCCCGAAGTGGATGCGGGAGTGTGGCGGCGGCGGGTGAGGGAAAGATGGGACAACTAGCCTAAAACTTAGGGTTAGACTAGAATATATAGCGAGTGGATATTTGGGTAGGGGCTAATCCGTCCCTCCGATCGTAATCAGACGACCGGAAAAAAAGATAGGGAGTCCAAACAAGAAAACGGTGACGTTTTGTAGATGTTTGGGGATGATCTGAGACCAACGGTGGCAACTATCCGGGTCGGGTCCGGGACAGTTTCGGAAGCACACAAGGGGGGTTGCAGGCTGACGAGAGAGGTTAGGTTGGACCTGTCGGTTGTCAGCGGACTGTGCAGAAGCTTAGGGCTGAGAGAACAGAAGAGAGAGAGAGAGACCCGGCGACAGTTTCCGGAGACCGAAAACATCCGACGTTAGACCGACTATAATGTCACTATAGTTACCCGCTGGGCTATCAAACGAACTCCGAACGCGATGAAACTTGGCAGGCGGTCTACTAACAACAAAACAACACCGCACGCCAACTTTCATCCCATTCCGAGAACATTTTCCGGCCACTTATAAAATACTATCTCGGACATTTCGCGGGCGCGTGCAAGTGTCGTTGGGCTCAGAACGGACAACAGAGAGAACTCGGAGAACCCGGACGAATGCATGTTTTAAAAAACATGACGATGCTATGCAAATGATGACATGATGAAATGCAACACGCAAGCAAAAGACATGGCAACGCAACGACTAACTGGAAGACACCTGGCACATCGGTCTCGGGGCGTCACAGAGAATTACACGGCCACTTTTCCTATAGCCAATGTCACTTGGGACCAGTTTCAACAAGCTTTCCGCACAACCCATGTCTCAACTAGATCCATGCAGATGAAGAAGCGGGAGTTCCGCAACTTACGCCAGGGGAACCGTACTATGGCTCAGTACGTGGATGAGTTTAGCAAGTTATCTCGCTATGCCCCTGATGATGTGGCCACAAATGTCGTGAAGTAGGAGAAGTCTACGGAAGGGCTAAATGATGATATGAGCATGCAGTTGATGGTAGCAACCTTCAACAACTACCAGAAGTTGGTAGATAAGGCTCTTATGATTGAAGGGAAGCAGCAGCAGACTAAGAGCCGTAAGAGGAAGTACGGACAAGGGAAGTATAACTCAGGAGCTCAGCAGAAGCCTTGCCTAATCCCGAACTCGGGAGGACTTGTTCATAACCAAGGAGGTCACAACCACACTGGAGGAGGATCACATAATCGCAATGGTGCTAAGAATGGAAATGGGAATGGAGCTAACAATAATCAGAACCGCTCCAACCCAGCCACACCCGCCAAAAGTGACCTAAGTCAAGTTACTTGCTTTAAGTGCGGGAAGACAGGGCACTATGCCAATGATTACCCTGAAGGAAGGAATGGAAACGGAAATGGGAGCGCTGGGAAGAAGCCTAATCCATTCAACAAAGGACAAGTTAACTACGTTAACATGGAGGAGGTTGAAGAGCAGCCGGACGCAGTAATAGGTAAGTTTTTGGTTAAGTCATTTACCACTCTTGTTCTTTTCGATACTGGTGCATCGCATTCATACATATCAAGGGGATTCGTGGATAAGTTTAAACTACCAACCCAAACCCTTAGGACCCCTCTCCTAGTGAGTTCACCCGGAGCAGAGTACATGGCTAGCCGATGGTGCGACCAGATACCCCTAACCATTGGCACACATGTTTTTCCGTCTGACCTAATTATCTTGGAGTCACAAGGATTGGATGTGATATTAGGTATGGATTGGATGGCAAAGTATGGAGGAAGTATTGACTGTGCTAGTAAGTCGATCTATCTCACCACCCCGGAGGGAAAAAGGATTAAGTATGTATCTAGGCATGTGCCTAGGAGGAGCCAAGTGAATGCCCTCACGGGAGTTGTTCAGGAGGAAGTGCCTGTAGTGCAGGATTATCCGGATGTTTTTCTAGAGGAGTTACCAGGCATGCCACTGAATAGAGACATTGAGTTTTTGATACAGCTATTGCCAGGTACAGGGCCAATATCCAAGAGACCCTATCGGATGCCCGCAAATGATCTGGAGGAAATTAAGAAACAGATCAAGGGGTTATTGGAGAAAGGTTACATTCGAAGAAGTTCATCACCTTGGGGAGCCCTAATGCTTTTGGTTGAGAAGAAGGATAAATCCCTAAGGATGGTGGTTGATTATCTAGCTTTGGATGAGGTGACAATTAAGAACAAGTACCCACTGCCGATGATCAATGATCTGTTTGATCAGTTGCAAGGAGCTAAAGTGTTTTCAAAGATCGACCTATGATCGGGATATCATCAGTTGAAGATTCGAGAGAACGATATACCAAAGACAGCGTTCACCACGCGGTATGGATTATACGAATATACGGTCATGTCGTTTGGACTGACAAACGCCCCGGCCTATTTCATGAGCATGATGAACAAGGTGTTCATGGAATATTTGGACAAGTTTGTTGTGGTGTTCATTGATGATATTATGGTATACTCGAAGAATGAAGAGGAGCACAAGGAGCATTTGCGGTTAGTTCTCGAGAAACTCAGGGAACACCAGTTGTAGGCTAGGTTTAGCAAATGCGAAATTTGGTTGAAGGAAGTCGGATTCCTTGGACATGTTATATCAGGGGAAGGAATAGCAGTAGACCCCAGCAAGGTTCAGTCAGTCACTGAATGGTTGGCACCCACTTCAGTTAGCGAGATCCGCAGTTTCCTTGGACTCGCAGGATACTACCGGAGATTCATTGAGAACTTTTCCTAGATTGCGAAGCTAATGACTGAACTATTGAAGAAGGACACTAAGTTTAAATGGAGAGAAGATTGCGAGGCAAGTTTCCAGGAGTTGAAGAAACATTTGACTACAGCCCCAGTGTTAACACTGCCAGATATACATAAGGAGTTCCAAGTGTATTGCGACGCCTCCCGCTTAGGACTTGGATGTGTGCTTATGTAGGACAGAAGAGTTGTTTCGTATGCCTCACGACAACTAAAACCTCATGAGTTGAACTATGCCACGCATGATCTGGAGCTAGCAGCCGTAGTGCATGCGTTGAAGACTTGGAGACATTACCTTATTGGGAACCGTTGTGATGTGTACACGGATCATAAGAGTTTGAAGTACGTTTTCACACAGAAGGAGCTGAACCTTAGGCAGAGGAGATGGCTAGAGCTTATAAAGGATTACAACATGAAGCTACACTATCATCCAGGAAAGGCCAATGTCGTAGCAAACACTTTGAGCCGGAAGAGTTATGCCAATATCCTTGAAAGTAAGGGATTGCCGAAGGAGTTAGCAGAGGATATCATGGAACTTCGATTGGAGATTGTTCCAAGAGGTTTCGTTGCAACAATGGAGGTTCAGTCTACATTGTTGGGCAAGATTCGAGAAGCTTAGAAGGATGACAAAGAGATTGCCGAGATAAAGGAGAAGATGAGCAAAGGAAAGGCCAAAGGTTTTCGTGAGGATGAGCATGATACCTTATGGTTTGAGGACCGAGTTTATGTGCCCAATAACCCAGAGATCAGGAAGTTAATACTTCAGGAGGCTCATGACTCACCATACTCGATACACCCCAGAAACACCAAGATGTATTTGGATTTGAAGGAACGTTTCTGGTGGACTGGTATGAAGAAGGATATTGCCGAGTATGTAGCCGTATGTGATGTTTGTCAGAGAGTGAAGGCAGAGCATCAGAAGCCAGGAGGACTGTTACAGCCTATGCCAATACCCGAATGGAAGTGGGATAAACTGGGCATGGACTTTATCACCGGATTGCCCAGAACCAAAGCAGGATATGATTCTATATGGGTAGTAGTTGATCGCTTGACCAAAATGGCTCACTTTATCCCAGTGAAAACCACCTATACAAGTGCGAAGTTGGCCAAGATATATATGTCCAGCATCGTATGTCTGCATGGAGTTCCGAGGACCATCATATCAGATAGAGGAACACAATTTACCTCAAAGTTTTGGCATCAGTTACACCAGACTTTGGGTACGAGATTGGAGTTCAGTACATCATTTCACCCGCAGACAGATGGACAGACCGAGAGCGTCAACCAGATACTGGAAGATATGTTGAGAGCCTGTGCGCTAGATTATGGATCTAGTTGGGATGACAACTTGCCTTACGCAGAGTTCTCATACAACAATAGCTACCAAGCTAGTTTGAAGATGGCACCGTTTGAAGCCCTGTATGGACGCAGGTGCAGGACGCCGTTGATGTGGGATGAGGTAGGAGACCGGCAGTTGTTTGGACCAGACTTGATCAAGGAGTCTGAGGAGAAGGTTAAACTGATTCATGATAGACTGAAGATTTCTCAGTCCAGGCAGAAGAGTTACGCAGACTTGAAATGCAAGGAGGTAACATATGAAATTGGAGACAGAGCATATTTGCGAGTATCACCCTTGCGAGGAGTGAAACGTTTTGGAGTTAAAGGAAAGTTAGCCCCGAGATTTGTAGGACCGTATCGTGTTTTGGAACGGATGGGAGAAGTTGCCTACAAGTTGGAGTTACCTGAGGGATTGTCAGGAGTTCACGATGTGTTCCACGTTTCACAATTGAAGAAGTGTCATGTTGAGATGGCCGATATACCGTTAAGAGATACAGTACCCTTGGAGGCGATTCAGTTGGACAGTGATTTGACTTATGAGGAGAAGCCAGTTAAGATTCTTGGGTTTGCCAGCCGAGTCACCCGCAACAAGGTTATCAAGTTTTGCAAAGTTCAGTGGAGCCACCATACCGAGGATGAAGCCACCTGGGAACGAGAGGATGATCTACTCAGAGAACACCCACACCTATTTTCTAGCCAACCCGAATCTCGAGGGCGAGATTCATCTTAAGGGGGGTAGGTTTGTAACATCCCAAATTTTAAATTTGGAATGTTATACATAGGTCATCCATGCATATCATATTTTATTGCATTTCCGTTCCGCAATCCTCAAAATCCTAAGCAACTCAAGGACCCTCGGAGAGAGTTGGGGATTTCCCGGTTTTCATATTTGATTTTTATCAAATAATGAAACAAGGATTTTGATTTTAATTATTTTTCTCTCCGAAAAATATTTCGCATTAAAATATAAGAGAGGAGATAATATGACTTCTCCAAAATAATTGAAATATTGGAGGAAAAATATTAAAATCATTTATTTGATTTTGTCTGGGTTTATTTGGATTTTTATTGCATTAGAAAAATTACACGTTTTCGAAATTGCATTTTAGGGCCAAGAAAATGTTCATCTCGTTGTAAATATTTTATTTAGACGGCTGAGCCCCGCCGCCCAAACCCCCGCCTCGCCGGAGCCCCTCGCCGGAGGTACCGCGCCGGATCCCGAGCCGCCGGTTTTTTTAAAAACCGTTTGGTTTTCTTTAGAAACCCTAGTTCTTTTTTTAGATCGGTTCACCAGTTTTTCTCGGTTCTTCTATTTAGCGGACGTTTGTTCGTACGTTCGTTTTAACAAACGGTTTTCGCCCATTAGTTACAGTTAACGAACGCTCGTTCGTTAGTCTGTTCGTTAGTTTTCTTTTTGTCGGTTTTATCCGCGATTATTTTCGATCGTGATTTCTGATCCGATCTTAGTTTCTGTTTATCTTTTCGCTCGTTAGTCGGAATCAGGCAATTCAAGCGCCTAGATCTTCGTCTCGAGACCCTCTTTCTGTTTAACCAACTTGCACAAGTTTTTTGCTACTGTAAAATTTGACCTAGGTCCATATTAGTAAACGGATCTTGTTTCTTTCGCCATTTGAGTTTCGTTGCTCCGTTCGATTTGATTCTTTTTGCGTACCGGAGTTCTTAAGTTGAAATTTCTGGTCAACCTCTCTTATTTGAGTTTTGCTTGTGTATCTTTGCTTGTTGATTATCTATGTTATTGTTTGTTTGCGATAGAACACCCAGAGTGCGAAGCGTGTTACTACGAGTCTCTAGGTTTCGCGGATCGTCAGCAAGGCAAGTAACACATTGATCATAGTCTTTTCATACCCAGTTTTTATACATTAGTTCCAATCCTCAAACATTGCATGATTAGGATGTCATTAACTTGTGGGTTGGGAAGTAGTTATTGAGGTAGAACCTATTGCCCTGTTACTATCAAACCCTTGGGAGTTACTTCTACGCTTTGCTTATATTGCTATATATGCTATGCTATGCTTGTAGACGTGGTTTGGGTTTGAGTGAAATCCATGACAGTTGTGAGATTGTTAATTAATGGTTCAACTTAAGGTGGCAACTTAAATAAACATCTGGGTGGATTGAGGCACCTAGGGAACCCAATGTTGTATGTTTTTTTGGAAATCCTGGGGTACCCGTGTGATCTTCCTATGGACCGCCACCCAGGCTCAAAGGGAACTGAGATTATTCATGCTGGAAACTTCCGTGTGCAGCCACAAGCTATTATGGGCTCTAGTATAGTTGAGTAAGTTACGTGAAGCTCTTGAAGAGGTAGATCAGCAGGTAGTGGGTTTTGTAGGTTTGTTATGTGAAAGAACATGCGGTGCCCCCATCTTTGGTTTTGGTAATTGATGACAATCTCTATGGACTAATGGTTGCCTTGAGTTATATTTGAAGGTTTTGTCCATAGGCTTTTCTTGGAGTACATGTGTTGGTTTCAAGGAGAGTTTGTGTCGACCAAGGTGCTATTCAAGGAATTATCCAAAGATTGGTCATTTGAGAGTTGAGATTATTGCAAGCATGTCTTGAAGAACAAGATTGTTTGATCATTCATGTTTACCTTAAAGACATCATCCAAATGAAGAGATTTGGAAAGAATCAAGGTTGATCAAGACTAAGTCAAGATTGAATCAAGTTGATCAACACATAAAGTGTACACGATGTATAGAGGGATCAAGTGATCCCATGGTATGGTAAGCATTGTCCATTAAGCTTTGTGTACTAACATATGGTCTTCGTGAGAGTTCTTTGTGGGGTTAGGTTAAAGTGTGCAAATTCAAGTGAAGCATCACGAAGAGATCAAATGCTTGAAGCTTGCCGTCCATTGTGGTGTCAATGGACTTGTGAAGATGTGCGGAAGAGTGGCTCACCCATAGTGGAGTATGGGGGAGCAATCAACTAGTCTTCATCGAGCCAACACAATCAAGAAAGGTGGTCCAACTTGAGGGAGTCAAGATCGTCATCATCTAGCTCAAGTGGACCATGCGCAAGGCAAAGGTTTGCCCTTGATAGGTTTTCTATTTTACCGGTCTCATGATGGTAGTTGGGAGACCGGGTTATAGGATCGATTGCCGTACTATCAAGGGGGGCTCTTGATGAGTAGCTTCATCGTATCATTCGTAGAGAGCTCAAACCATTGCATCCTTGCATCATCTTTCTTGGTTCTTGGTTGGTTCTCTTTTTGAGTCTTAGAGCTTATGGTCATCTTGATGACAAGCTTGAGTTCATCGAAAATGGAGTTTACATGCGTCTTCTATGATGTTTTCGGTGTTGGAGGTTTTACCGGTCTTATCAGAGGAAGGGTTCTCACCTTTTTCTTTTGGGCCTTTTCTCATTTGTTTCTTATTGGTATTTATATCAAGATTGTGTTAGCCCTTGTCTCTAGCTTTCCAACAAACTTGGTTTCGTCGAATTCGGAGTCCGTTTGCAGAAGTTATGGTTGTTTTTGTAAAGGCTACAACGGTACTACCGCGGCTAGAGCGGATGTAATTTTTTGCTACCGCTCCAGAGCAGTACTACCGCGGCTCCTGAGCGGTAGTACCGCTCCGGACCAAAATCTCGTGTTTTGCTCCGCGGAAGTAGTCACAAAAGTATTTTTTTTGTACCACTCGCAAGCAGTAGTACCGCTACCATTTGCGGTAGAACCATGAGGTCGAGCGGTAGTACCGTGAGGACGAGCGGTAGTACCGCCCCGGCGGTTCTACTGGCCTTTTGCCTCCTTGCTGTTGTTTTTCAAAGGGGTACTACCGCCCTAGCGGTAGTACCGCTCGGTGCGGGCTGTGAGCATAACGGTTGGATTTTTCCCCACCTATAAAAGGGGGTCTTCTTCCCCAATGAACCTTATCTCTTGAGCTCATGTTCTTCCCCCATTGTTGACCTTCTTCGAGCTTGCTAACTCTCAATCCCTCCAATGATTCTTGCTAGTTCTTGAGGGAAAAGAGAGAGGAGATCTAGATCCATGTTTCCACCAATCACTTTCTCCTCTAAGTGAGGGGAACCCCTTGGATCTAGATCTTGGAGTTCTTCGTGTTCTTATTTCGTTCTTCCTCTCATTTTCCTCCCTAGCACTAGTTGCTTTGGTGGGATTTGGGAGAGAAGGACTTGGGCACTCCGTGTGCCCTTGCCATTGCATTTGGTGCATCGATTTGAGTTCTCCACGGTGATACGTGGAAGTGAAGTTTGAGAAGCTTATTACTCTTGGGTGTTTGGGAACCCTAGAGCTTGTTCCTCTTGGGTGCCTTGGCGCCCTAGACGGTTGGTGGTGTTCGGAGCTCAATCATTATGGTGTAAAGCTCCGAGCAAGCGTCGGGGTCTCCAACTAGGTTGTGGAGATTTCTCCGAGCAATTTGACGGGTACCGGTGACCGCCCCCAAGGGTTGCCAAAGTGTACAGGTTCGGTGACTGCCCCCAAGGGTTGCCATTTGTACGGGTTCAGTGACCGCCCTCAAGGGTCCCTTAGTGGAATCATGGCATCTTGCATTGTGCGAGGGCGTGAGGAGATTACGGTGGCCCTAGTGGCTTCTTGGGGAGCATTGTGCCTCCACACCGCTCCAAACGGAGATTAGCATCAGCAAGGGTGTGAACTTCAGGATACATCGTCATCTCCGCGTGCCTCGGTTATCTCTTACCAGAGCTCTTTACTTATGCACTTTACCTTGTGATAGCCATATTGGTTCTTGTCATATATCTTGCTATCACCTAGTAGTTTATCTTGCTTAGCATAAGTTGTTGGTGCACATAGGTGAGCCTATTTGTTGTAGGTTTTGTGCTTGACAAATTAACCGCTAGGTTTATTCCACATTTGTTCAAGCCTAAACCGTAATTATTTTAAAAGCGCCTATTCACCCCCCTCTAGGCGACATCCACGATCTTTCAATTGGTATTAGAGCCTCACCTCTCTTTGTTAGGCTTAACCACCTAGAGAGTAAAGATGTCGACTAGGGGATTAGGATTCTCTCACACTCTTACTTTCGATGGCACAAATTTTGATGTTTGGATAATTCGCATGATTAATCTCTTTAGGGTCATGGACCCAAATTTAGAGGGAATTGTAGATATGGGTTTTTCTCCTCCAAAGGATCCCCAAAGATTATCTTTATAGGATGAGAAAAACTCTTATCTCAATGCTCAAGCTTCTAATGTGCTTTTCGATGCTTTGAGCAATGTAGTTATATTTCAACTCATGTCTTTCCGGGATGCTCATGAGTTGTGGACAAAGCTTCAAGATCAATATGGCGTGTCCAAGTTTTGTGGGGATGATTGTTATCCCTCCACCTCCGCCCGTGTTGTGTTCTCAACTTCTTCTACTTCACCTACATGTGGTTTGCCACAAGGTAATGACATGGTGACTAGTGGTGTTCATTGCAATGATGATAGCGGGCTTAGTTTTGATAATCCTTCATCACTTTCTTGTTGCGATGATTCATCTTTGGACTCTAGCACTTCGAGCATTCCAAATGTTTCACATGCTTGTGTTGATAGTCCTTGCATATCATGTACAAATTGCTTGACTAAATCTCATGATGATATGCTTGCTATGTCTTGTTGCCATGATAAAAATGCATGTATTTCCTCGAGTTGTTGTGCTAACAATGTATAGGAAACCCAACACTCCATGGAACAAGATGTGGTCTTGAATGGTGCTTCAAGAGATCCCGCATCATCATCTATTTCTTTTTGCCTTATGGCCAAGGCTTCAAAGGTATCTCCCACTTTGAATCCCAATATATCTTGTGATAACATTGATGATGGCAAGAGTGATGATGATGTCGATTATGATGAAGAGAATGATGATGTTTCCTCCTTAAAAGTTAAGGGGGGAATAATTTTTAAATCTCTTCTTAAGAATAAAATTGCTCGTTCCAACTTCATGGAAATCATGTCTATTGCTATTGAGGGAAAGAAATATATTGATGAGTTGGAATCTCGTCTTGAGGAGCATGAGGTCACCATTGATAAAATGGAAGGTCATGAGCGTGATCACGCTAATGAGATTGTGGACCTCTCTCAAGCTCTTGAACTTGAACAAACCACCAAGGAATCTCTTGAGGAGACTTTTGCTCTAGAGTTATCTAGAGTGAAGGGAATCTCATGATAGAGCTCTTGAGGTGGCCTATGTTTTTGAAACTAATGCTAAGCTTGAAGTTGCTCATGATAGACTCCTTGAGGATTTTGAGCACCTCGAAAATGGCTCAAGGGTCATCAAGGGTGAGCTCATCAAACTCACCGAGTCTCATGCTCAACTCGAAGCTTCTTATTTAAAAGAGCTTGCCAAGTTGCCTTCTCCTCTTGTTGTTAATGATGATGCTTGTGCTACTAACTCTATTTCTTGTGAAGCATCCATTTTAAAGGAGAACATTGAGCTACGGGCTCAACTTGAGTTGCTATCTAGCAATTATGGGAAATTGGAAGAAAGCCATGAAAAGCTCTCAAGCTCTCATGATGATCTTCTAGTATCCCATAATGTGCTAAAGATAGCTCATGAGGCCATGATTGCTAAGGTAACATCTAGTGAGCCTCATGTGGACACTAGCACTACTTTTAGTCAAAATGCTATATTGCCTTGTGCTAGTCCTCGCGATTCATCCATGCATAACGTTGGTACATCTTGTGATGAATTTCTTTCCTTGCCTTGTTGCTCTAACGATGAAGCTTATACTTCCTCTAGTGCTTGTGTTGAGACTAACCATGTAGAGGAAATCAAAGAGCTCAAGGCCCAAGTCACTTCTTTGAAGAAAGATTTGGAAAAATGTCATGAAGGGAAGGCCACACTCAACAATATCTTGAGTGTACAAAAATACCCCAATGACTAAGGTGGACTTGGATTCAACTCCAATAAGAAGAAGAAGTACAAGAGCAACAACAAGAAGGGCCAAAAACAAGTCAAGAGTTCGGCCAAGGTTATTTGCTTCAAGTGAAAAATTGAAGGGCATCATGTTAGATCTTACCCATTGAAGAAGAAGGCCATTAGTGACAAGCAACAAGGGAAGCGGCTACAAGTGCATTCTCATGCTCAACCTCAAGTTGAAGAAAGGCCTCTTCCCAAGAAGACTCAATCTAATGCTTCTCAAGTTGAGAAATCAAGTGAGAAGAAAGTGAAGAGTAGACGTTGCTACCTATGTCGTGAGAAAGGTCACCTCGCTTCTTCATGCACAAGTGGTAACTTATCCAACCCAATTATTATTTATGATGTCTATTCTCTTGGGAGGGATAAGATTGGCAATGTGGTTGCCAAGTTTGTTGGTACTCAAAGTGGTTTGAAGCAAAGAACCATTTGGGTAGCCAAGCCTATTGTGACTAACCTCTTAGGACCCAACTTGGTTGGAGAACAACTAGCTCAAACTTGATCAATAGGTGTTGTTGGAGGGCATTGGAGACTTGGCTACTTAATGAAGAATTAAGGGGACTTCATCATTCTAATTGTCTCAAGCCAAGTTATTCGTATTATCAAGTTTCTATCTTATATCCAATGTTCCTCCATGCGGTAACTCGTGCTTAAAGTGTTTACATTGATAGTTACTTACCCCTTTGCATGTTTGGTTTTGTTCCTTGCATGTGTTTGTATATGTTGTGCTTCCAACTTGATTATCTTGAGAAATCAAGTATGTGTGTGTTGGTTTGCACTTCATGTACATGTGTGTCGTACGTTGAGCCTTTGTGCATCTTGTTTGTATCTTAGTTGGCTCTTGTGAGAGATTAATTGAATATCCCATTATGAGGGAGTGATGTGCTTTGTGCACCTCACTATCCTATAAATGTGTGTACATGAGTAATACCATCTAGTATTGATATTTCAAGATTATCTAGTCGCTATGTGGTATGTCTTCTCATAAGAAATTCAAATTCTAAATAGTCCATTCATTATCTCTTGTTGGATTCTCTTATTGCCTCTTGTTAAGTTTTTATTGGTATCACATTATGGGGGAGTAATATGCTATGTGCATATTACAAGCCTAGAAAATGTGTACATTTGAGATATTGTCACCTAGGATTGATATTGTAAATTATCTTGTTCTTAGGTGGCATGTTAGCTCTACAAGTTGCACTTTGCTTGTGTTCGGTGTGAAGATGATGTTGGTTATCCTTTCTATCTACCAACAGGAATCATTTCCAAATACTTCTTGTCTTTTGACAATTGGTACTCACTTATGTGTGGTAGAAATTATTGATCATCTTTACATTGGCCTTTGCTTTTATTTGCCTTATCTCGTGCCTAGGATTGTGTCAACTCCCATTGTATTCCATACCACTTGTGGATCTTGTTATTTCCTTGAGCTTGTCTAGTGTTTGTATACATATAGTGAAAGTGGTGATCCCATCTTGTGCTTTTTGTATTCAAATGCAAATTCTCTTTAATGCACAATGCTTGGGGGAGCTATCCTATTTTTCTTAGAACGCTCACCTTGTGATCCTTATCAAGTGTATGTTGGTGGAATGCAAACCGTTTCTTTTTTGTACTTTGTGCCATCATGAAACTTTGTAGAGCACTTGGTTTGTTTGGAACCATTCTCTCTTTTGGGAGTTTGACATCTTTCTTTTTGCGTGTATCATTGGATATCTCATTCCTTGATGTATCTTTCATTTTATATCCTCCAAGTGTTGATTTATTCATTTGGTATGTCTTCTTCACTTGGTAATTCTTTGTCAATTGGTATCGGTTCTTGAAAGTATTGAGCATGCATATTAACTTCATGTAGTTTCTTTGGCATGCTTTCCTTCTTTGACCCAATATATAGGGGAAACTCCACCAAGTCTCACATTGGATGAGATGTGCATGTAATTCATTTTCATATCTATGTGCACATATTTATGTGGAGTTTGTCCTATGTATTGTTGGTTCTCTAACTCTTTGGTCCCAATGAGTTTGGGTACCATTTTGTTTGTGTTGTTGTTCTAGGAATAATTGGAGATGCATTGGACGCTCGGCTCACTCACAAGGAAGGTGGTGTCACCATGTACTTATTCGATTCAAGCTAGGATGATCAATGAACTACTATCTACCCTTAATTGGTATCTACTACATCTTTCCAATGATATCTCAGTAACAAGCATCTCTTCATGCATTCTTCCTTGCTTTCAACCTTGTGTAGGTTGCATCTTAGCATGATATTCATTCCATGTTGTGATACTTGTTTCCTTTCTCAAAGCATTTCAATGATGATCTCATATTACTAGTTGTGATGTCTTTGATGGTTGTGTAGTAGGAATTCATTTATATACAATAAGACCATATCTAGCCATGTGCTATGCTTTCAAGAAAATATCTTATTGGTATATTTATGATTTCCTTGTGGATATCTTGTTCTTTCCTTTTGTAACTATTTCGTGTGTATATCTTTCTTTGTAGATATATATCATCATGATTTCGTCTACCTAGAATCTTATACACTTGAGAGAAGTTGCATATCTAGTTGATATCCTTTCTTTCACGTCCACCTTGTCTTTCTTATGTTATTTCTTTGGTGGCTCTGTGAAAGCTTTTGCCTTGAGTGCGTGTCTTATCTCGTTGTATCTTGATGCACTCTTGTGTGGTGAAGATTATTTTCGCATTCTTATCTTTATGAGGCTTTTGCCATCTTAATTGGTATCCCTCGTCTTGATGAGGCTTTCATCTTCTATCTTCACCACGGGTTGTCACAAGCATAGGTTCTTTATATGCTTATTAGTAAGCTTGTGAACCCATTTACTTGTTGTGTGTGGGAATGATAGGCCTTGCACTATGTTGCCTCATTCTTTCAAGACTTTATTGATGCTTAATGCTCATCCGTACATTAGTCTTCTCAAGTGCATTTCCTTGACTCACACACATCATTTCGGTTGAGCCCATTCTTAAGTTGCCTCTTTCACTTATTGCTCAACCATGTGTTTGTTACATGTACTAGGCTTAGTTGTCTATATGCTCATTTGCACTTGTTGTAAGTTTCTATTGATTTTGGGGGAGCTATGATCCTATTTTGTGCACTTTGTATCCAAATACAAAAATTTTATATGTGCACAAATCATGGGGAGCTTCTCTAGTTTCTTTAGAACACTCCTTTGCTCATATCATTATATCCTTTATTCATGTAGCTCATAGGATCTTTGGTCTAGTTGGTTCAATTGATATCCGTTGATTGCTTGCTTCAATTGGTACCTTTTGATTGCTTGAATGCTTGTGTCTCTCTTTGTTATGTCCTTGTGGCATATCATTCCTTTAGCAATCTTGGTGCCTCAATATAGTTGGTATTCCTCTGAGTATTACCATTGGATATGTGTATTGCATTCCACTCTCTTGTTGAGAAATACACAATTTATGGAGGAACACAATTTATATTGGCCTTCTATGCTTTTCTCCCATTTTGGCAATCGATGACAATGGGGGAAAAGTTTCAAAGAGTTTGGGGGAGAAGTCTTCAGAGTTTTCTCCTTGCTTTGGTTTTGTTCCTAAGCATTTGCATCTCATACGCATGCATTATTGGTTGTTGCATTGCTTGGTGATGGATAATTCCTTGTATAAACTCTCGTGAAAGTGATTGTCATCAATTACCAAAATGGGGGAGATTGAAAGAACATGCGGTGCCCCATGTTTGGTTTTGGTAATTGATGACAATCTCTATGGACTAATGGATGCCTTGAGTTACATTTGAAGGTTTTGTCCATAGGCTTTTTTTGGAGTACATGTGTTGGTTTCAAGGAGAGTTTGTGTCGACCAAGGTGCTATTCAAGGAATTATCCAAAGATTGGTCATTTGAGAGTTGAGCTTATTGCAAGCATGTCTTGAAGAAGAAGATTGTTTGATCATTCATGTTTACCTTCAGGACATCATCCAAATGAAGAGAGTTGGAAAGAATCAAGGTTGATCAAGACTAAGTCAAGAGTGAATCAAGTTGATCAACACATAAAGCATACACGATGTACAGAGGGATCAAGTGATCCCATGGTATGGTAAGCATTGTCCATTACGCTTTGTGTACTAACCCATGGTCTTCGTGAGAGTTCTTTGTGGGGTTAGGTTGCGGTGTGCAAATTCAAGTGAAGCATCACAAAGAGATTAAATGCTTGAAGCTTGCCGTCCATTGTGGTGTCGATGGACTTGTGAAGATGTGCGGAAGAGTGGCTCACCCATAGTGGAGTATGGGGGAGCAATCAACTAGTCTTCATCGAGCCAACACAATCAAGAAAGGTGGTCCAACTTGAGGGAGTCAAGATCGTCATCATCTAGCTCAAGTGGACCATGTGCAAGGGAAAGGTTTGCCCTTGATAGGTTTTCTATTTTATCAGTCTCATGATGGTAGTTGGGAGACCGGGTTATAGGATCGATTGCCGTACTATCAAGGGGGGCTCTCGATGAGTAGCTTGATCGTATCATTCATAGAGAGCTCAAACCATTGCATCCTTGCATCATATTTCTTGGTTCTTGGTTGGTTCTCTTTTTCAGTCTTAGAGCTTATGGTCATCTTGATGACAAGATTGAGTTCATCGAAAACGGAGTTTACATGCGTCTTCTATGATGTTTTTGGTGTTGGAGGTTTTACCGGTCTTATCCGAGGAAGAGTTCTCACCTTTTTCTTTTGGGACTTTTCTCATTTGCTTCTTATTGGTATTTATATCAAGATTGTGTTAGCCCTTGTCACTAGCTTTCCAACAAACTTGGCTTCGTCGAATTCGGAGTCCGTTTGCAGAAGTTATGGTTGTTTTTGTAAAGGCTGCAGCGGTACTACCGTGGCTAGAGCGGATGTAATTTTTTACTACCGCTCCAGAGCAGTACTACCGCGGCTCCTGAGCGGTAGTACCGCTCCCGAGCAGTACTACCGCGGCTCCTAAGCGGAAGTACCGCTCCGGACCAAAATCTCGGGTTTTGCTCAGCGGAAGTAGCCATGGAAGTACTTTTTTGTACCACCGCTCGCAAGCAGTAGTACCGCTACCATTTGCGGTAGTACCGTGAGGTCGAGCGGTAGTACCGTGAGGACAAGCGATAGTACCGCTCCAGCGGTTCTACTGGCCTTTTGCCTCCTTGCTGTTGTTTTTCAAAGGGGTACTACCGCTATGGAGCGGTAGTACCGCTCGGTGCGGGCTGTGAGCATAACGGTTGGATTTTCCCCCACCTATAAAAGGGGGTCTTCTTCCCCAATGAACCTTATCTCTTGAGCTCGTGTTCTTCCCCCATTGTTGACCTTCTTCGAGCTTGCTAACTCTCAATCCCTCCAATGATTCTTGCTAGTTCTTGAGGGAAAAGAGAGAGGAGATCTAGATCCACGTTTCCACCAATCACTTTCTCCTCTAAGTGAGGGGAACCCCTTGGATCTAGATCTTGGAGTTCTTCATGTTCTTCTTTCATTCTTCCTCTAATTTTCCTCCCTAGCATTAGTTGCTTTGGTGGGATTTGGGAGAGAAGGACTTGGGCACTCCGTGTGCCCTTGCCATTGCATTTGGTGCATCGGTTTGAGTTCTTCATGGTGATACGTGGAAGTAAAGTTTGAGAAGCTTATTACTCTTGGGTGTTTGGGCACCCTAGAGCTTGTTCCTCTTGGGTGCCTTGGCGCCCTAGACAGTTGGTGGTGTTCGGAGCTCAATCATTGTGGTGTAAAGCTCCGGGCAAGCGTCGGGGTCTCCAACTAGGTTGTGGAGATCGCCCCGAGCAATTTGACGGGTACCGGTGACCGCCCCCAAGGGTTGCCAAAGTGTACGGGTTCGGTGACCGCCCCCAAGGGTTGCCATTTGTACGGGTTCAGTGACCTCTCTCAAGGGTCCCTTAGTGTAATCATGGCATCTTGCATTGTGTGAGGGCGTGAGGAGATTACGGTGGCCCTAGTGGCTTCTTGGGGAGCATTGTGCCTCCACACGGCTCCAATCGGAGATTAGCATCCGCAAGGGTGTGAACTTCGGGATACATCGTCATCTCCGCGTGCCTTGGTTATCTCTTACTCGAGCTCTTTACTTATGCACTTTACCTTGTGATAGCCATATTGGTTCTTGTCATATATCTTGCTATCACCTAGTAGTTTATCTTGCTTAGCATAAGTTGTTGGTGCACATAGGTGAGCCTAGTTGTTGTAGGTTTTGTGCTTGACAAATTAACCGCTAGGTTTATTCCGCATTTGTTCAAGCCTAAACCATAATTATTTTAAAAGAGCCTATTCACCCCCCTCTAGGCGACATCCACGATCTTTCAGTATGGTCTACCCGGAGTAGAGAGTTAACATTTCTGAAAGACTGTGTCTCGGTCATCCGTTTCTCGAACACCATGCAGTGCGAGAAATCCAATGGAGGCGATCGAGTCTTGTGGGGAAAAGTGCGCAAACCTCTGCAGAGTGTACAATCTAATCATGGTTAGCCGTGTCCCCGATTATGGACAATCTTGAGTATCTAGTACTTGAGTTATCACATGTATCTCATCACTCTTAATTAATATTGTTGGGTTGTTAACTACTTTAATTTGGGATTGAGTTGGGGTTACCTTCTCAATGTTGTTCAACCACCATGATAGTTAAATAAAATATATTCCTTTGTTGTAGGGAAAAATTAGCTTTACGCAAAACTGTAACCATAGAGCTTTCCACCAGCCAAATATGCATATAGTGATAGCATTATTCTGTTCTCGCTCTACTATGTTACTTTGCCAGCATATTCCATGTGTTGACCCGTTCTCGGGCTGCAACGTATTATGTTGCAGACTTTTCAGATGAAGAGTAAGGTTCGTTAGGTCGTTGCCGTGCAGCTCAGCTATGCCGTTGGAGTTGATGGACTCACTTTATCTTCCAAGCCTTCCGCTGTTATCGCATTAGATGGCCTTAAGCCATATTATTGTAATAAGTTTTCTTTGGAGACATTCGATGTAATAAGTGTGTGATTGCTACTCTGCTATAAATCCTCGAGTACTATGTGTGTCAGCATTACCGATCCAGGGATGACACTGAAGCACAGAGACTTGACCATCTGAGGTCAGGTCGCTACACTGTCGCTGGATGTTCTACTGCTACTACTGTTGCTATGCTTCAACTGCTGATGTGGAAACTAACCCCTCTTCTGAGGATACCACTACTATTGCTGATGAGAATGCTAGGTTGAAGACATTGCTTGAAATAGGGATGTACAAAATCCTCAAAGGGCATCAGACACTGTGTGATGTCCTCAAGAAACAAATTCTGAACCGAAACCCTAGTAAAGAGGGTGTTGGGTTCGAGAGGAAAATGAATGCCGATGGTTCCTACTGGAAGCCTGAGCAGTACCCCAAAACCACATGGGTTGCTGCAAAGGGACCTTTAGTGGATCCATCTACCTTAACTGGCTTCACTTGTGCTAATCCTATTATCATTGATGAATCCTTTGATGCAAACTATAAACTGTTTAAGAATCAGAATGGTGAAGTGTTTGCCAGGTATATTGGTACTAACTGCAGGAATGGACCCCCTTTGAAGAAGATCTAGGTGCCCAAGAGTTGTCTTGAGAATCTTCAGGTGAATGTCATCATGACCCCACCTGAGAAGAATACAAACCCCAGACCAAAGGCTTCACATGGTCCAAAGGCTTCATACAGACAGAGGACTCACCAGAGTCACCCTAACGCCAATGTTTTGCAGGGAAACCATACTCAGACTTATGAATATGAGCGTGTTTCATCAAACCGCTATGTTCATAAGACCAAGAAGTATTCTGCTTATTCTTATGAGTATTATTCACCTCCTGTAAGGCTATTTGCTAGGGCTCCAAAGCCAAAGTTCTCAGATGGTACACTTAGACTCATTGCTTCTAGGCCACCCCTAAAGATGTGAGTGGTTAAGAAGAATTAACTCTCTTTTGCAGGGAAAGGTCTCCATCCAGAAATCAAAGCCGTCTGATGCTTATGCTGGGGACCTAAAACATCTTGTGGGGCGCAAGATAAAATGCCCAAATGGTCTTACTATGTATATTGTTCCTGGATTCCTTGACAATCATCCTATCTGCCCTAACCAGGATCTGAACTTTGATAATATGCTTGTTCGTCAAATGTTTATGCTTCACATTTCCCTTGGTGAAGCCTATCCCCCAAACTGCACTGTAGGGTACGATACCAAAGGCTTCTGAGTGGATTATGGATAGTGGATGCACTAACCACATGATTGGTGATCGAAGTCTTCTCATGGACTCAACCTTGCGTCCATCTGACAAGAGTCACATCACATTTGCTGACACTGGTAAAAGCAAGTCTTTGAAGGATATCGAAAGGACGATTTGTACATGGTAGATTTCTCAGCAGGACCACAGTTGGCTACATGTCTTCTAGGAAAAGCTTCAGAGTGCTGGCTCTGGCATCGGAGGCTAGGGCATGCTGGCATGAGGAACTTGTACACACTCATGAAGAAGAAACATGTCGTAGGCATCGAGGGCGTCAAGTTCAAGAAGGATCATTTGTGTGGTGCCTGCGAAGCTGGAAGATGACAAGGGTGAAGCATCCCTCGAAGACAATCATGAGGACATCTCGTCCCTTTGAGCTGCTTCACATGGACTTATTTGTCCCTACTAACTACTCCACTCTTACTACCACTACTTGCCTCTATGGCTTTGTCATTGTTGATCATTACTCAAGATATATATGGGTGCATATAATCCTCTACAAGAATGAAGTGCAGGATGTCTTCAGACGATTCGCCAATCGTGCCATGACAAACTATGGCATGAAGATCAAGCACATCAGAAGTGACAATGGCACAGAGTCCAAGAACACCGGCCTCAACACTTTTCTTGATACATTGGGCATCACTCATGAGTTCTCAGCTCCAAACACACCTCAGCAGAATTGCATCGTGGAGCGCAAGAACAGAACCCTCATTGAGATGGCTCGGACGATGCTTGATGAGTACAAGACTCCAAGGAAGTTCTGTCCCGATGCCATTGATACTGCATGCCACGTCATCAACCATGTTTATCTTCACAAGCTTCTAAATAAGACATCATATGAGCTACTAACTGGTAAGAAGCCAAACGTAAGTTACTTCAGAGTATTTTGTGCTAGGTGCTGGATCAAGGATCCACATCACACTTCCAAATTCGCACCGAAAGCACATGAAGGTTTTATGCTTGGTTACGAAAAGGATTCGCACTCCTACAGAGTCTTCAACCTCTTTCACTATAAAGTGGTTGAAACTGTGGATGCGGTTCAATGAAAGTAACAGTTCGCAAAGAGAGCACCTGCCAAATGTGCTAGATTAAGTCTCACCAAGTGAATCCATCAAGCTTATGGGTACTGGAGAAATCATACCTTCAGAGGCTCGGGCTAAAGAAGAACTCATTATTTCTGCACCTAATCAACCCGAAGACACTGCTCAGCCCAAAGTCAATACTGATGATGAAAACAATGATCAGCAAGAGCAAAATCTTCGTCCAGCTCATCCTTGTGTTGCAAATGAAGTGAAAATTGAAAAAAAATACTCCACTCACTCGTTCAAAAGCAACACAGCTAGCAAATTTCCGTGGGCACTTTGGATTTGTATCTATATCTGAACCCAAGAAAGTTGCTGAAGCCTTCATGGAACCTGAATGTATTCAAGCAATCCAAGAAGAGCTTCAACAGTTCGAGCTGAACAATGTGTGGGAATTGGTTAAGCGTCCTGATCCTCGCAAGCACAATATCATAGGCACCAAATCGATCTATCGCAACAAACAAGATAAGCATGGTCAAGTTGTTAGAAACAAGGCTCGTCTCATTGCTCAAGGATACACTCAAGTTGAAGGGATTGACTTCGATGAAACATTTGCTCCGGTGGCTAGGCTTGAAGCCATTCACATACTGCTAGCCTATGCCAACCATCACAACATCCTCCTGTATCAAATGGATGTGAAGAGTGCTTTTCTGAATGGCAAGATTGAAGAAGAAGTGTATGTCGCACATCCACCTGGTTTTGAAGACCCAAAACGTCCTGATATGGTATACAAGCTCAACAAGGCACTGTATGGCCTCAAACAAGCCCCTCGCGCTTGGTATGACACACTCAAAGACTTCCTGAAGAGCAAAGGCTTCAAACCTGGTTCTCTAGATCCTACACTCTTCACGCAGACATATGATGGAGAACTGTTTGTATGCCAAATCTATGTGTATGACATTATCTTCAGCTGCACTAACAAGAGATACAGTGATAAGTTTGGACACATGATGCAAGAGTAATATCAGATGTCCATGATGGGTGAGCTGAAATTCTTCCTCAGTCTTCAAATCCGTCAACAGAGCAATGACATCTTCATATCACAAGATAAATACCTCAAAGATTGCCTGAAGAAGTTTGGAATGCAAGACTGCAAAGGATACACGACGCCAATGCCAACCAAAAGTCATCTAGGCCCCGACGACAATGGTAAAGAGTTCGATCAAAAGGTATACGCTCCATGATTGGTTCTTTACTCTATTTATGTGCATCTAGGCCAGATATAATGCTTAGCATTTGCATGTGTGCCCGATTCCAAGCGGCACCAAAGGAGTCGCATCACTTAGTTGTGAAGCAAATTCTTTGATATTTGGCTTACACCCCAACACTAGGATTATGATATCCAAAGGGCTCAGAGTTTGATCTAGTTGGATTCTCAGATGCTGATTATGCTGGTGCCAAGGTTGATCGCAAGTCCACATTAGGCACATGTCACTTTCTTGGATGATCTCTTGTCTATTGGTCTTCAAAGAAGCAGAACTATGTATCTCTCTCCACTGCTGAATTTGAATACATTGCTGCTGGATCTTGCTGCGCTCAACTTTTGTGGATGAAGCAAACTCTCAAGGACTATGGCATCCACCTGAAGCATGTGCCACTCTACTATGACGATGAAAGCGCCATCAAGATTGCCAATAACCCAGTTCAGCACTCGAAGACAAATCACATTCAGATCCGTCATCATTTTCTCAGAGATCATGTCATGAAGGAATATATTGATATCATTCACATCAACACTGAAGAGCAATTCACAGATATCTTCACAAAGCCCTTGGATGAGAAAAGGTTTTGCAAGTTGCGGTGTGAGCTAAATATCTTAGAATCCTCAAATGTCCTGTAATTGGACACACATCCTAACACTTATGCATGTTGATGACTTAGATGTGCAACACACAAAGTAACATATATCTTCAATCAATGAAGGCATACATTCTAAGTGTGAATACATTAACACGGAATTTGACTTCGGAGTGCCACAATAATTGTGCGCCGTGTCTGGGTCTAATACTTCCTATACGGTGGGTAACACCACCACCAACATCTTTTTGAAGTGTTTTATGTGGCGTCAAAATTGCATAGTCTTCACATTTGATTTGTCTTCAACATTGATTTGACTTCAAGGTTTATCTTTGCAATGTTGAGTTGGATATATATATATATATATATATATATATATGTATATGTATTCGTGTTCTGTCCTCTATAGCATTCACTTATAGCTATGTCTTCATGGTTGAATTTTTTATTGATCTAAGTGAATGTGATCGGACCCTAACCTCTTCTGTGCTTCTACCTCAAATTCTATCTATCCAAATCATATGCATTCTATTGAAACCCGTCATTTGTCTTCTCTGAGTCCTGGACAGTAGAAGACAAAGTGACAAACATTTAAATCTATTTTTATTGCCATATCCTTTTTTCCTGCAAACTGGAGAAGCCGGAACGACCACCCGACAATCCAGGCGTGCGTGGGAACGTGGAACAACTTTCAATAAGTTGCATGCATGCCACGTGTCCTTCAGATGTGAACCGCCAGGGGCACCTGCGTAATTGCGATGTGCCGTCCCTGTCCTTATAAATACACAACTCACCGCAGTCATTATCTCTTCTTCCACCTCTCCGCCTCGCACAAACCCTAGTGCCTCTGCTAGCTCGCGTCAACGCTGGAGACGAAGCGCTTGACTGCCGCGACTTCTTCGACGCCGTTCTCATGCCGGCCGCGGACCTCGTCCTCTCCGCCATTGCCATAGGTGTATTCCGTTGCCAAGTTAGGGCACAGAAGATTGAACTGCTCGGCCTCTCTCTACCTCGTCTAACAGTTCATCCGCGGTAATTAAATCTTACTTTTTACTGCCTTTTCGATCCGTCAGATCCATCCACTTCAACCAAAAGTGGTTTCTTCACTTCCAAATATGGATCCATCCTTATCTGTATCTCATATGATGCCAAGTATATTCACTTATGCTTCACAACTAGTTAGATTCCTCACTTGTACTTATTCATGGATTCGTACAAATCTGGAATCGACTCTCTTCAAATAAGTGAATGTCTTCGTGCTATGAGGTCAATGTCTTCAAACTGATTTATCTTCAAAATCTTCTGAGAATGCATATGACCTCTTCCCCTTCCCTCGCATCTCTAATGCTATCACAGGTACATGTCCGTGGGAGAATCCCTTGGTTCTCACAGTCTGCATTCATTTGCAGAGTTCTTATAGCGTCATATTCACTCACCTGAAGCCAGTTCCTGTCTAACTAGCAAGAGGAAGCCATTCACTGTCTTGAAGCCTTTCAATCTGAATACAATGGCAATAGAGAAATCAGCTAGAAAGGGCGGCAGGCAACATCGTGGAAATACAGCCAAGGATTTACCTCCAGATCTGTTTGAGCTGTACAAATCAGATCCTGAGGAAAGCTACAACCAGCGCAAGACCCAAATCCAACGGATTCGAAGATATTGGGCGGAAGAATGGTTCATGTACAGATTTGTGACTGCTGAATATGCTGAAAAGAATGCCATTAAGGGTCCCTGGGGAGATATTCTATACAGAAATCTGCAGCCCAAGTCCAAGTCTGAAGCCATTGCTCAAGGCTTCTACCCATGCATGGTCCAAGGGCCACAACCAGAGAATGCCGACCCATCATCCTTGTTATGGTGTCATAAAGACAATCTGTTCAAGCGGAATTATCAATTTTCCAAGGAGTCTGCTGTCAAGAACAAGAAGGAGTTTGGCCTCGACTTCAACCCTGGCCCATCTGCTCCTAGGGCTGATGGCACCCGTGATGCCAATCCAAATGTCATCGGCCCCTTCTACAACCTCGATGGCCTTCTCACTCACATAGCTGTACAGGGGGCTACGGTGGAACACTCTGCTGATGACGCAGACTCCAAAGAAGCGCCAGCTCCACCAAAGCCGCAGAAGAAGAAGAAATCAAAGGCTTCAAAGCCCCCTGCCTCACCAAAAGCTTCGCGTGTGAATCCATTGGCCACTGCACCTCCTGAAGCCAGTGTGTAGTCTGAAGACTTGTCTCATGTCTCCAAGAAGGCCGAGAAGACAAAGAAAACCTAGAAGCCCAAGAAGATTTCTGGGCATGAACTGACTCCAACTGCCGTTCTCAGGAACGAAGAAGACACCATTGATTTGTCAAGTGACGAAGATCTTGGTGATGATGCACTTGAGCAACTCATCAAGAGCAAGCAAGAGGCGGAGATCTTCAACAATCTGCCTCTCTTTGACATGGATATTCTAAACAACTTCATTGATGAGTGGTTCGACAACCAGAGCATAAGCATTGATGATCTTCAGCTTCCTGTGGCTATAAGCGTCACCTTCCATGGAGCCATTGCTAATGAGTTGGCCGTGGCTCAGAAGATAGTTGAGCTGAAAAACAAAATTGACTATGAAAAGGGTCACTTCAAGAAGAACATGGCCAAGCTCAGCGTGGCAGATGTTCAGATCTTCAAGAAGATGTTGCATGAGCTCAAGGATAAATTTCACAAGAAGCGTGAAGAAGCTAAAGGTTCAAGAGAGCGCATGAAGTACTTTGCGCAGAAATGTGTTCAAGCACACAATGAGGTTGAGAAGCGCAAGGCTCTTGGCCGTCCTGGCATCGACCCAAGAATGGCTGCCAAGCCAACAAAGAAGTATGCTGCGGCCTGAACTGAAGCACCAAGGCAGGAAGAACCTCGCATTGTCTTCCCTGCCAGCATGGCAGGCTCAAAGCCTAAGGTCCCCTTAGCAGCTTCAGAACTGAAGAAGACAAGGGCAGCTGAAGCTGATGCCAGGAAACACAAGCACAAGAATGCCTCTGATGAAGCCCCATCAAAGATTTTTTTTGAAGAAGTCTTCAAAGAGCGTGATGCGGCCTCTGAGCCCCTTGTGGTTGAGCCCATTTCTGTTGCCCGTCCATCCTCCACCAACCAAGAGCGTCTCCTAGTGATTCACGAGCCTGCTTTCACAGAGGCTCCTGAAGATGCAGAAGTTCTAGTTGTTGACCCCATCACAGCTGAAGACATTGGTCGCGAAGACAATGTAGAAGATGATGAAGTCCTTCCTCAACTCGAGCAACAAGTGGTATCATCACATGTTCTTATGAACATCGAACTCATCAGCATTGGTCGTCCCTTGACGCCAATTGCTCAGGATGATTCATGGGCCGATCGCCCTCAACAAGACAGCCCCATTCATGAAGACACACCCAGAACTCCAACACCTCAAGTCACTGATGTCTACTACACAACCTTCTTCTTGTAGACGTTGTTGGCCCTCCAAGTGCAGAGGTTTGTAGGACAGTAGCAAATTTCCCTCAAGTGGATGACCTAAGGTTTATCAATCCGTAGGAGGCGTAGGATGAAGATGGTCTCTCTCAAACAACCCTGCAACCAAATAACGAAGAGTCTCTTGTGTCCCCAACACATCCAATACAATGGTAAATTGTATAGGTGCACTAGTTCGGCGAAGAGATGGTGATACAAGTGCAATATGGATAGTAGATAATGGTTTTTGTAATCTGAAAATATAAAAACAGCAACGTAACTAATGATAAAAGTGAGCACAAATGGTATTGCAATGCGTTGAAACAATGCCTAGGGTTCATACTTTCACTAGTGCAAGTCCTCTCAACAATAATAACATAATTGGATCATATAACTCTCCCTTAACATGCAACAAAGAGTCACTCCAAAGTCACTAATAGCGGAGAACAAACGAAGTGATTATTGTAGGGTACGAAACCACCTCAAAGTTATTCTTTCTAATCGATCTATTCAAGAGTCCGTAGTAAAATAACACGAAGCTATTCTTTCCGTTCAATCTATATTAGAGTTTGTATTAGAATAACACCTTAAGACACAAATCAACCAAAACCCTAATGTCACCTAGATACTCTAATATCACCTCAAGTATACATGGGTATGATTATACGATATGCACCACACAATCTCAGATTCATCTATTCAACAAACTCAAAGAACTTCAAAGAGTGCCCCAAAGTTTCTACCGGAGAGTCAAGACGAAAACGTGTGCCAACCCCTATGCATAAGCTCATGAGGGAACTCGCAAGTTGATCACCAAAACATACATCAAGTGGATCATGTGATATCCCATTGTCACCACAGATAAGCACATGCAAGACATACATCAAGTGTTCTCAAATCCTTAAAGACTCAATCCGATAAGACAACTTCAAAGGGAAAACTCAATTCATCACAAGGGAGTAGAGGGGGAGAAACATCATAAGATCCAACCATAATAGCAAAGCTCGCGATACATCAAGATCGTACCACCTCAAGAACACGAGAGAGAGAGAGAGAAAGAGAGAGATCAAACACATAGCTACTGGTACATACCCTCAGCCTTGAGGGATAAATACTCCCTCCTCATCATGGAGAGCACCGGGATGATGAAGATGGCCACCGGAGAGGGATTCCCCCCTCCGGCAGGGTGCCGAAACGGGTCTAGATTGGTTTTCGGTGGCTACAGAGGCTTCTGGCGGTGGAACTCCTGATCTATTATGTTCCTGGATGTTTGGGGGATATGGATATATATAGGAGGAAGAAGTACGTCGGTGGAGCAACGAGGGGCCCACGAGGGTGTAGGGCGCGCCCCCCTGCCTCGTGGCTGCCTCATTGCTTGCCTGACATTTACTCCAAGTCTCCTAGATTGCTTCCGTTCCAAAAATAACTTTCCCGAAGGTTTCATTCTGTTTGGACTCCGTTTGATATTCCTTTTCTTCGAAACACTGAAATAGGCAAGAAAACAACAATTTGGGCTGGGCATCCGGTTAATAGGTTAGTCCCAAAAATAATATAAAAGTGTACTAGCATGGAGCAATAAAAAATTATAGATACATTGGAGACGTATCAGCATCCCCAAGCTTAATTCCTGCTCGTCCTCGAGTAGGTAAATGATAAAAAATAATTTTTGATGTGGAATGCTTTCTAACATATTTCTCAATGTAATTTTTCTTTATTGTGGCATGAATGTTCAGATCCATAAGATTCAAGAAAAAAGTTTAATATTGGCATAAAAATAATAATACTTCAAGCATACTAACAAAGTAATCATGTCTTCTCAAAATAACATGGCTAAAGAAAGATATCCCTACAAAATCATATAGTCTGGCTATGCTCTATCTTCATCACACAAAATATTTAAATTATGCACGACCCCGATGATAAGCCAAGCAATTGTGTCATACTTTTGATGTTCTCAAACTTTTTCAATCTTCACGCAATACATGAGCGTGAGCCATGGACATAGCACTATAGGTGGAATAGAATGGTGGTTGTGGAGAAGACAAAAAGGAGAAGATAGTCTCACATCAACTATGTGTATCAACGGGCTATGGAGATGCCCATCAATGGATATCAATGTGAGTGAGTAGGGATTGCCATGCAACGGATGCACTAGAGCTATAAGTGTATGAAAGCTCAAAAAGAAACTAAGTGGGTGTGCATCCAACTTGCTTTCTCATGAAGACCTAGGGCAATTTTGTGGAATCCCATCATTGGAATATACAAGCCAAGTTATATAATGTAAAAGTCCCACTAGTATATGAAAGTGACAACATAGGAGACTCTATCATGAAGATCATGATGCTACTTTGAAGCACAAGTGTGGAAAAAGGATAGTAACATTGTCCCTTCTCTCTTTTTCTCTCATTTTTTTATTTTTTATTTGGGCCTTTTCTTTTTTTGCCTCTTTTTTTCTCGTCCGGAGTCTCATCCCGACTTGTGGGGGAATCATAGTCTCCATCATCCTTTCCTCACATGGGACAATGCTCTAATAATGATGATCATCACACTTTTATTTACTTACAACTCAAGAATTACAACTCAATACTTAGAACAACATACAACTCTATATGAATGCCTCCGGCGGTGTACCGGGATGTGCAATGACTCATGAATGACATGTATGAAAGAATTATGAACGGTGGCTTTGCCACAAATACAATGTCAACTACATGATCATGCATAGCAATATGACAATGATGAAGCGTGTCATAATAACAGAACGGTGGAAAGTTGCATGGAAATATATCTCGGAATGGCTATGGAAATGCCATAATAGGTAGGTATGGTGGCTGTTTTGAGGAAGGTATATGGTGGGTTTATGGCACCGGCGAAAGTTGCGCAATACTAGAGAGGCTAGCAATGGTGGAAGGGTGAGAGTGCGTATAATCCATGGACTCAACATTAGTCATAAAGAACTCACATATTTATTGTAAAAATCTACAAGTTGTCAAAGCAAAGTATTACGCGCATGCTCCTAGGGGGATATATTGGTAGGAAAAGACCATCGCTCGTCCCCGACCCCCACTCATAAGGAAGATAATCAATAAATAAATCATGCTCCGACTTCATCACATAATGGTTCACCATACGTGCATGCTATCGGAATCACAAACTTTAACACAAGTATTTCTCAAATTCACAACTACTCAACTAGCATGACTCTAATATCACCATCTCCATATCTCAAAACAATCATCAAGTATCAAACTTCTCATAGTATTCAATGCACTTTATATGAAAGTTTTTATTATTGCCATGTTGTTCTAAAGGACTCTCAAAATAATATAAGTGAAGCATGAGAGATCAATTATTTCTATAAAATAGAACCACCGTTGTGCTCTAAAAGAATATAAGTGAAGCACTAGAGCAAATGACAAACTACTCCGAAAGATATAAGTGAAGATCAATGAGTAGTCGAATAATTATGCAACTATGCGAAGATTCTATAACATTTAAGAATTTCAGATCTTAGTATTTTAGTCAAACATCAAGCAAAGAAAAATAAAATAAAATGACGCTCCAAGCAAAACACATATCATGTGGTAAATAAAAATATAGCTCCAAGTAAAGTTACCGATGAACGAAGACGAAAGAAGGGATGCCTTCCGGGGCATCCCCGAGCTTAGACTTTTTGGTGTCCTTGAATATTACCTTGGGGTGCCTTGGGCATCCCCAAGCTTAGGCTCTTGCCCCTCCTTGTTCCATAATCCATCAAATCTTTACCAAAACTTGAAAACTTCACAACACAAAACTTAAATAGAAAATCTCGTGAGCTCCGTTAGCGAAAGAAAACAAAACACCACTTCAAGGTACTGTAATGAACTCATTCTTGATTTCTATTGGTGTTAAACCTACTGTATTCCAACTTCTCTATGGTGTATAAACTCTTTTACTAGCCATAGATTCATCGAAATAAGCAAACAACACACGAAAAACAGAATCTGTCAAAAACAGAACAGTCTGTAATAATCTGTAACTAACGCAAACTTCTGGAACCCCCAAAATTCTAAAATAAATTGGTGGACCTGAGGAATTTATCTATTAATCATCTGCAAAAAGAATTAACTAAATATAACTTTCCAAATAAAAATGGCAGCAATTCGCGTGAGCGCTAAAGTTTCTATTTTTTACAGCAAGATCAAAAAGACTTTCCCCAAGTCTTCCCAAAGGTTCTACTTGGCACAAACACTAATTAAAAGCAAAAAACCACATCTAAACAGAGGCTAGATGAATTATTTATTACTAAACAGGAAAAAAATCAAGTAACAAAAATAAAGTTGAGTTGCCTCCCAACAAGCTCTATCGTTTAACGCCCCTAGCTAGGCATGCTGATTTCGATGATGCTCACACAAAAGATAAGAATTGAAACATAAAGAGAGCATCATGAAGAATATGACTAGCACATTTAAGTCTAACCCACTTCCTATGCATAGGGATTTTGTGAGCAAACAACTTATGGGAACAATAATCAACTAGCATAGGAACGCAAAACAAGCATAACTTCGAAACTTTGAGCACATAGAGAGGAAACTTGATATATTGCAATTCCTACAAGCATATATTCCTTCCTCATAATAATTTTCAGTAGCATCATGAATGAATTCAACAATATAACTATCACATAAAGCACTATTTTCATGATGCACAAGCATAGGATTTTTATTACTCCCCACATAAGCAAACTTCTTCTCATGAATAGTAGTGGGAGCAAACTCAACAAAATAACTATCATGTGAGGCATAATCCAATTAAAAACTAAAATCATGATGACAAGTTTCATAGTTATCATAAATCTTTATAGCATACATGTCATCACAATAATCATCATAGGTAGCAACTTTTTTCTCATAATCAATTGCAACCTCTTCTGAAATAGTGGATTCATCACAGAATAAAGTCATGACCTCTCCAAATCCACTTTCATCAATATAATCATCATAAATAGGAGGCATGCTTTCATCATAATAAATTTTCTCATCAAAACTTGGGGGACAAAAATATCATCTTCATCAAACATAGCTTCCCCAAGCTTGTGGCTTTGCATATCATTAGCATCATGGATATTCAAGGAATTCATACTAACAACATTGCAATCATGCTCATCATTCAAATATTTAGTGCCAAACATTCTAATGCATTCTTATTCTATCACTTGAGCACAATTATCGGAATCCTTATTTTCATGATAGATATTAAAAAGATGAAGCATATGAGGTACTCTTAATTCCAATTTTTTTATAATTTTCTTTTATAAACTAAACTAGTGATAAAACAAGAAACTAAAAGACTCGATTACAAGATCTAAAGATATAGCTTCAAGCACTAACCTCCCCGGCAACGGCGCTAGAAAATAGCTTGATGTCTACTACACAACCTTCTTCTTGTAGACTTTGTTGGGCCTCCAAGTGCTTAGGTTTGTAGGACAGTAGCAAATTTCCCTCAAGTGGATGACCTAAGGTTTATCAATCCATGGGAGGCGTATGATGAAGATGGTCTCTCTCAAACAACCCTACAACCAAATAACAAAGAGTCTCTTGTGTCCCGAACACACCCAATACAATGGTAAATTTTATAGGTGCACTAGTTCGGCGAAGAGATGGTGATACAAGTGCAATATGGATAGTAGATAATGGTTTTTGTAATCTGAAAATATAAAAACAGCAAGGTAACTAATGATAAAAGTGAGCACAAACGGTATAGCAATGCGTTGAAACAAGGCCTAGGGTTCATACTTTCACTAGTGCAAGTCCTCTCAACAATAATAACATAATTGGATCATATAACTATCCCTCAACATGCAACAAAGAGTCACTCCAAAGTCACTAATAGCGGAGAACAAACAAAGAGATTATTGTAGGGTACGAAACCACCTCAAAGTTATTCTTTCTAATCGATCTATTCAAGAGTCCGTAGTAAAATAACATGAAGCTATTCTTTCTGTTCAATCTATCATAGAGTTCGTACTAGAATAACACCTTAAGACACAAATCAACCAAAACCCTAATGTCACCTAGATAATCCAATGTCACCTCAAGTATCCGTGGGTATGATTATACGATATGCATCACACAATCTCAGATTCATCTATTCAACCAACTCAAAGAACTTCAAAGAGTGCCCCAAAGTTTCTACCGGAGAGTCAAGATGAAAATGTGTGCCAACCCCTATGCATAAGTTCACGAGGGAACTCGCAAGTTGAACACCAAAACATACATCAAGTGGATCACGTGATATCCCATTGTCACCACAGATAAGCACATGCAAGACATACATCAAGTGTTTTGAAATCCTTGAAGACTCAATCCGATAAGACAACTTCAAAGGGAAAACTCATTTCATCACAAGAGAGTAGAAGGGGAGAAACATCATAAGATCCAACCATAATAGCAAAGCTCACGATACATCAAGATCAAACCACCTCAAGAACACGAGAGAGAGAGACAGATCAAACACATAGCTACTAGTACATACCCTCAGCCCCGAGGGAGAACTACTCCCTCCTCATCATGGAGAGCACCGGGATGATGAAGATGGCCACTGGAGAGGGATTCCCCCCTACGGCAGGGTGCCGGAATGGGTCTAGATTGATTTTCGGTGGCTACGGAGGCTTCTGACGGCGGAACTACCGATCTATTCTGTTCCTGGATGTTTGGGGGTATATGGATATATATAGGAGGAAGAAGTACGTCGGTGGAGCAACGAGGGGGGTGGGCGCGCCCAGGGGGTGGGCGCGCCCCCTGCCTCGTGGCTGCCTCGTTGCTTGCCTGACATATACTCCAATCTCCTGGATTGCTTCCGTTCCAAAAAATAACTTTCCCGAAGGTTTCATTCCGTTTGGACTTCGTTTGATATTCCTTTTCTTCGAAACACTGAAATATGCAAGAAAACAACAATTTGGGCTGGGCCTCCGGTTAATAGGTTAGTCCCAAAAATAATATAAAAGTGTAAAAATAAGCCCAATAACATCCAAAATAGATAATATAATAGCATGGAGCAATAAAAAATTATAGATACGTTGGAGACGTATCAGTCACCACTCCGGTGCTTGACAATGATAGTTATATGGTATAGGCCTCTCCGTCACCAAAGGCATCGCCCGCTTTTCGTAGGCTTCACAAAGGCCCCAGGCCCCAGGTCACCATGTCGAGCATTCCAGAAGGGGAAGTGCAACAAAGCTTAGTCGCACGTCAAGTGTTTCCTGAAGCCACCCCAACTATGAATGTCTCCAAGTCTGAAGCTAAAACTGCTGAAGACATTCCGGCTGCATCAGCCGATGAAGAAAATGAAGAAACAAGAGAAGAAGAAAGAGTTGCTACACCATCTCCTACTGAACAAGTCATTCTCGAGGAGAATGAGTCTGTGTCAGACCCTCCTGTTACTGTACAAATGGAGGTTGAAACTACTGAGGCGGCCACAAATAATGATGCTGAAGCCAATGATACTATCATGGCTGAAGACCATGTGGCGCCTGAAGATAATATGGTGCTTGAAGATAATATGGCGCCTGAAGACAATGTGGCACCTGAAGCTAATGTGGTGCTTGAAGCTGAAGTACAACCTGAAGCCACTGTGAATGCTGAAGCCACTATTCCATGTCCAAGGCCTCACACCATTGGACATGTCTATAATCGTGGTGAACTTGTCACAGTCCGATGGCCCATCATGGTGCCTCCCACTACTCCCGGACCGCAATATGACTATCATGTGGAGCAGAGGCCACAAGTTCAGAAGCCAAAGCCCAGGCTGCCAAGGCTTCCAGGTGCTGCCACATCCCCAGGATCATTCAACGTGAACAGCTTCAGGGCACACAATACCTTCTTCGATAGCGCCAAGAATTCATACTCGAAGCCAAAGATCCCATCCGATCGATTCAGGAGCTATCAACAGAGTAGCTACTACTCCTGCATTCTCTACAATCAGGGGCGGATCTTTCCACACATGCGCCTTGATTGTGAAGCCATTGTAGGGCTACCCTATCTCGAAGAAGCCCTTGACTGTTTCAGGGAAGTTGGTCTTCTGCCATTCGTTACGGACAAGGAACACTGGAATGAAGAGTGTCGGTATCAAAACCGACGGATCTCGGGTAGGGGGTCCCGAACTGTGCGTCTAAGGCGAATGGTAACAGGAGGCAGGGGACACAATGTTTTACCCAGGTTCGGGCCCTCTTGATGGAGGTAATACCCTACGTCCTGGTTGATTGTTCTTGATGATATGAGTACTACAAGAGTTGATCTACCACGAGATCAGAGAGGCTAAAAACTAGAAGCTAGCCTATGGTATGATTGTATCTTGTCCTACGGACTAAAACCCTCCGGTTTATATAGACACCAGAGGAGGCTAGGGTTACACAAGGTCGGTTACAAAGGAGGAGATATCCATATCCGTATTGCCTAGCTTGCCTTCCACGCCAAGTTGAGTCCCATCCGGACACGGGACGAAGTCTTCAATCTTGTATCTTCATAGTCCAACAGTCCGGCCAAAGGATATAGTCCGGCTGTCCGGAGACCCCCTAATCCAGGACTCCCTCAGTAGCCCCTGAACCAGGCTTCAATGATGATGAGTCGGCGCGTAGTGTTGTCTTTGGCAGTGCAAGGCGGGTTCCTCCTCCGAATACATTATGGAAGAGTTTGAATACAAGGATAGTGTCCGACCCTGCAAAATAAGTTCCACATACCACCGTAGAGAGAATAATACTTCCATAAATCCAATCTGCTGACATGTTTTGATAGTATGACATCACTTCATGGCCCGGTTATTATTCGAACCGCCTTTCTCAACCAGCTCCGCACACATTGCGAGGCAGTTTTCTTGATACGTCTTGTCAAAGCAGAGATCATGTTCCCCTTATCACGGGATTCTCATCAACACGGACGTGGGCAACCCAACCATGCCATCAATTATGGCGCCTGGGGAATAAGCAGTTTTGCCAGGCAAGTGGGGAGACCCATCGCCTCCTCCGCCCTTATAAAAGGGACAAAGATCTACCTTTTTCACCCACGCCTTCTTCCTTCTCGCTTTCCCATTCCCACACACTCGAGCTCCAGCACCCAAGCTCGCGTCCTTCTTCTCAAACCACTCCAAGCATGTCTGGAGCAGGAGGCAAGTGGATGGCTTCCTCCATCACGGAGGAAAACATCAGAAAGTTACGGGAGGCCAGATACCTACCTGCGAATATCGCGCACCGGCTGCCGAATGCGGGGCAGATCGTCCCAACACCCGAACCCCATGAGAGGGTAGTTTTTCTTTCTCATTTCATCCGCAGACTGGGATTTCCTCTCCACCTGTTTGTCCGCGGGCTCATGTTCTACTACGGGTTGGATTTCCATGATCTGGCCCCCAACTTTACCCTCAATATCTTGACATTTATCGTCGTGTGTGAGGCCTTCCTCCACATCAGGCCCCACTTCGGCCTATGGCTGAAAACCTTCAACGTCAAACCAAAGGTGGTGGGAGGCCAGCAAGCAGAATGCGGATGCGCCATGGTGGGCAAGATGCCCAATGTCATCTGGCTTGAGGGTACCTACGTGGATACCGTAAAGGGGTGGCAATCAGGGTTGTTCTACATCACCGAGCCGCTCGTAAGCAAAGGCACCTCGTAAGCTCGGGCCGGACTGCATGATCAGGTTCGGCATAAGCAAAGGCAGTACAATAAAACATACCGTGAAATACTATGGTGTCCGGACACTTACGACTTCGCCAGGGGCTTATCCCTGGGTAGCCACTCGTCGCCAGCCTCCTAACAGGCTTTGAGGTAAGCACTCAAGATATAAAAATATTACCGCATAGATAATAGCCCCTGATGCTCTGTTCGGCGTTTGCGAAAAAAAGCAGAATAGAGTATCAAATGATAACTCATGAGTCTAATTAGAGTATGTCTATGTGTATGTGCAGGCTTCCCTGCTGGCCGCTGTCGCACATACTGCGGAGGTCTCTGCGCTGAAGCAGGCCCTGAAGCGGACTGAGGACGAGCTCGGCCTTACCAAGGGGCAGCTCGAAGAGAGCAAAGGTAAGATATACCCCAGTTTATATAGGTAAAAGGAAGTTCGGTGTAAAGTAATAGGATCATCATGAATTTTCTCAGGGGCCACGACCGAGGTGGAGACCCTGAGGAAGGCGTTGTCCGCGGCCGAAGACAAAGCGGCCAAAGAACGTATTGAGCGGGAGAAACAAGAAGCCCGAGTGGGCGAGGTGCAGCAAGAGCTCGAGGCTCTTGCAAAAAAGCACGAGTCCTTGGAGCTTGACTCCAAGACGCGGGAGTCTGAGCTCACGCAGGCACTTGAAAGCGTCCGGAACGCCAAGGCCGAAGCCCACAAGGCCCTCCAGGAGATTGATGCGGCAAAGAAGATAGCAGCGGGTAAGACATTCAATATGCAAAGCAAGCATGCGAAGGAGACTTTCCTTTTTCTTACCCGAGTTCGGAGCTCTCCAGGAGCGTTTGCAGATCTTCCCCGTAGCGTGCTGGATGCCGCAGAGTTTTACCGGGCTCAGGAGGGGAGCTCAACGGAGAAGTTGTTCTGGTCTTAGTATACTAGGACCGAACATCCCGTGTCCTTGAGCGACCAGCTGAAGCAGTTGGTCAAACTTCACAAGGCGGCCGAACAGGTCATGAGGGGCCTTATAGTCCAGATGTGGCCTGGCGAGCCCCTGTGTGATAGCCTGGCTTAATAGGGATGGTAGACTACTCATATCAATAAGGAATTTCTTCTTTTCCGGGAGCCCATTCAGACAGAACTCCGAAGTTAAGCGTGCTCAGCTTGGAGTAGTGTCAGGATGGGTGACCGACCGGGAAGTTGCTCCCGGGTGCGCATGAGTGAGGACAAAGTGCACAGAAAAGACTAGTATTGATCTGTGGGGCCAGTCTAGATCCCGCCAGGAGTAACGACCACCAGCGGGTGTGTCCGGGGCGTTACAAGTTGGTATCAGAGCCGACCCTCGCGGTTACACGGATGGTTACGGACAGGTGCGTGGTCATGTTGTTCATGACGTTTGTGACCCGTCGTGGCACCCGACATGGCACATGTACCGGACTAGATGCACAGACGTTTGTGCCAAGAGGGAACGTTCATGTGGCCCGTCGAGGACGTCGGTTCCTCTGAGTGGGGGTGTATGTGATAGCCTGGCTTAATAGGGATGATAGACTACTCATATCAATAAGGAATTCCTTCTTTTCCGGGAGCCCATTCAGACAGAATTCCAAAGTTAAGCGTGTTCAGCTTGGAGTAGTGTCAGGATGGGTGACCGACCGGGAAGTTTCTCCCGCGTGCGCACGAGTGAGGAAAAAGTGCGCAGAAAAGACTAGTATTGATCTGTGGGGGCAGTCTAGATCCCGCTAGGAGTAACGACCACCGGCGGGTGTGTCCGAGGCGTTACACCCTGTCCGGCAGCTACTTCGGTCTGGTGAGGCGGCTGGTGGAAGCCTGCCCATGGCTTGAAGTCATCAATCGATCCGTCTGCATCGAAGGTGCACACAGAGCTTTTACCCGGGCGAAGGTGCACTGGGCGAAGCTGGACGCCGTGAAGCTTGTGAAGGAGGAGCCACCGGAGAGCAAGGAGCATCGCCGCCCCGAGAATTACTATGAGAGCGTCCCGAAGGGTTCCCGCTTAGTGGCAGATGAGTGTGCGAAGGATGTAATTTTTGAATGAACATGCCCATGTGATCCTGTAATATGAAACAAGTTCTTTTGCGCCATGCGACGCTTTCTTAATTTAAAATATTACCTTCTGTGCGGCCGTTTATAAAATCTGAGAGTTGGCCAGTCGTCGGCTTTTTCCCCCATGTAACGAGTACTGGGGTGTTCGGGGTAAATCTGAACAATCTTTACCCCAATTTTGGGTCCTTCAAGGGAGGTGCTCAGCGCAACGAACCAGGAAATCGGACTATAATGCTTTAACACTCTCACTTAGCCATAGAAGTCTATGATTTTAAATTTTTGGCGAAGCCCCTGGTATTCGGAAGGCCGAATTTGGGGCGCTATACACGCCTAAGCCGGACAAGGCCGACTCCTCGCCCAAAGCATAAGAAGTCTTTAAGGACTTGAGACCTCTCGAACAGCGACCAGTCTCTCGCCTTATCATGACCATCAGTTTTTGGCTTTCTCTACTGAGGTGCTCGTCCGAAAGAACCGGGACACAATCGTAGTAGTTCTCCCACTGCTACCTCAGCCGATATAGCGGAATGTAAGGTACCAAAGCATGGGAGCCGGGCAACCCAACATTTGACCCAAGACATGATTCGGAGCTGATGCATATAATGTTATAAGTTCGGGGTGCCGCAGTGTCGAAAGTGTTCGGACTTCTTGCACTGTATTACGGGGTAAACGAGAGCCCCTGGCGTACTGATCGTACCCGAGCGTGCAGGTGCGGAATGTCGTAAATGGACATATACGAGAAAGAGAAAAACTTAAATAATGCAATGACAGATTAATAATATGCATTGTTATTTGAATAATATGTCGAAGCGTACTGGTACAAGTAGTGCAATAAGCTGAAAGTAGGACAATTCGAAATGTCCCATCCAAGGCAAGCTACACATAAAGAGTGAAAAGCGGGTATACCAAGTATTAATTGTAACACGCACGATGCGGCTATATCTCCCACGTGTTGGAGCACGACTTAGAGGCATAACCGCGTAGTAGGCATGTCGCAAGAGGGGTAATCTTTACACATCCCATGTACTGAATAAGAAAGTGATAAAGAGTTGGATTACAATTGCCACTTCACACAATACATGAATATAGCATTACATCATCCATAATACAATCAAGGTCCGACTACGGAACCAAAATAAAAGAAGACCACCCCTAATGCTAGATCCCCGATCGCCCCGATTGGGCTCCTCTACTGATTAACAGAAACGAAACAAAACAACGAACAAGATCTTCATCGCGCTCCCACTTGAGCTTAGCTGCGTCATCTTCACTGGTATCAATGGCACATGCAACTGGTATTTTGAAGTAATCTATGAGTCACGGGGACTCAGTAATCTCACACCCGCGAGATCAAGACTATTTAAGCTTATGTTTAGGAAGAGGTAGTGAGGTGGAGCTGCAGCAAGCACTAGCATATATGGTGGCTAACATACGCAAATGAGAGCGAGAAGAGAAGCAAAGCACGGTCGTGAACTAGAAGTGATCAAGAAGTGATCCTGAAAGCTACTTACGTTCAAGTATAACACAAGAAACCATGTTCACTTCCCGGACTCCGCCAAGAAGAGACCGTCACGGCTACACATGCGGTTGATGCATTTTAATTAAGTTAAGTGTCAAGTTCTCTACAACCAGACATTAACAAATTCCCATCTGCACATAACCACGGGCACGGCTTTTGAAAGTTCAAAACCCTGCAGGGGTGTCCCAACTTAGCCCATCACAAGCTCTCATGGTCAACGAAGGATATTCCTTCTCCCAGGAAGACCCGATCAGACTCGGAATCCCGGTTACAAGACATTTCAATGATGGTAAAACAACACCAGCAAAGCCGCCCGATGCGCCGACATCCTGATAGGAGCTGCACATATCTCGTTCTCAGGGCAACAGCGGATTGTCCAAACTTCCGATAGGCCAGCCCAGAGTTGCCCCTGGTGGCCACCGGCGGCTGGCAGGTTCGAACCAACACTTAGACAAGCACTGGCCCGGGAGGGGGGGGGGGTTAAAATAAAGATGGCCCTTGAGTCTGCAGAACCCAAGGGAAGGTGATAGGTTTTTAGTGCAAATGTAAAACGAAGGTTGGGCCTTGCTGGAGGAGTTTTATTCAAGGCGAACTGTCAAGGGGTTCCCATTATAACCCGACCACATAAGGAACGCAAAATCAAGGAACATAACACCGATATGACGGAAACTAGGGCGGCAAGAGTGGAACAAAACACCAGGCATAAGGCCGAGCCTTCCACCCTTTACCAAGTATATAGATGCATTAATTAAAATAAGAGATATTTTGATATCCCAACAAATATCCATGTTCCAACATGGAACAAACTCCAATCTTCACCTGCAGCTAGCAACGCTATAAGAGGGGCCGAGCAAAGCGGTAACATAGCCAAACAACGGTTTGCTAGGACAAGGTAGGTTAGAGGCTTGACATGGCAATATGGGAGGCATGATAAAGCATGTGGTAGGTATCGTGGCATAGCAAAAGAGCGATCAACTAGCAAGCAAAGATATAAGTGATTTCGAGGGTATGGTCATCTTGCCTGAGATCCCGCAAGGTAGAAGAATGAGTCCATGAAGAAGACAAATGGACGTAGTCGAACGGATCCTGACAAACGCGACATTATCAGAACTAACCCGAAGAAGCAACACCAAAAAGAAGCAAACAACATGGTAAACAACCATCACATAATCATGGCATGATGCGCAAACAAGTATGGTGCATGTCCGGTTTAATGAGGCATGGCATGGCAAAGTGCACAAGCAATCCTACAAATTAAGTGGAGCTCAATATGCAACGAGTTGCATATTGACGAAGCACCACATTCGTTTATTTAGTTCGATCTCGTTTATGTACCCAACAATATTAAATGTTTATTAACATGGCATGGGGTGAAGCAAAAGAAAACTACCTATCTAGGCAAGTTTAAATGAGGCCGGAACAACAAACAACAATTCCGGAAAAATCCTCATGTGCATATTTTTAGGTTTGGTACCGTTCTGCCCTAATCCATATTTTAGAGTTGTTAAACATGCAAATTAAAGCCACCATGTTAAACTAGGCATTTTTCTACCCCATTTACATATAAAGTGTGTTAGGTTTGGAGCTACGGTTATTTAGTTATGAATTAAATCATTTTAGCATGGCATTTAAGCAAATTAAAGGAAACAACATTTTTAACATTTCAAACATGGATGAAAGTGGCATATTATGAAACTAGATGAAATTCTAGTCATTTTTCATATAAAGTTTGTTTTAATATGATGCACAGTTTGCGAGTTTTTATATGCATGTTGTGCAAGGGGTTTTCTGTAAAACTGCAAAACCCTGGTTAAAAGACAAATTCACCGATCTGGAAAAAAAATGTAAGCAGGCCGAATCTAGCTGGGCCAAAGTAAGGAGGGAAAAAAGGAGGCGCTGGGGGGTTTGCCTCACCATGGGCCTTGGCCCGATTGGGAGGGAGGCTGCAGGAGGGGTGTTGGGTCCTGGCGACTCGAGAAGCAGGGCGCGGTCAACGCGCTAGCGATACAGGGGTCGAGACGCTCGTCCTCCTCTGCAACTTCTTCGATGCAGAGGACGCCGGCAGTGCAGGAGGCCGCAGCCGCGGGACTTGGCGGGGCGCCAGCAACGCGGACGAGACGAAGAGGACTTCGGCGAAGAAGCTCTAGGCGGCGACACTGGCCCCGAAGCTGCACGAGGCCGAGCGCCATGGTGGTTGCAGCAGCGACTGGCTGCTGCGGGAGATGTAGCCATGGCGCGGGGCGGGATTGGAGCTACGGCAATCTTGTCGGTGTTCTGGGAACGGGGGTCCCTAGACTTGCCTACCTGCGGCCTACAACATGGCTCAGGTGGGGGCCCAGCGCGGCCCATCTTCATCAGCCCAAGCTCAAGACCCTCGCGAGGGGCCGAGCCTCGCGGGGTGGATGACAGGAAGCTTCCTCAAGAGCGGCCTCATCAGGCAGGCTCGCGAGGAGGCGGAGAGATCAATGCAAGGGTACCTCGTAAGGATCCCATGACGCAAGCCATGACAATCAAGGTCAGGCGGGCGCCGGCCTGCGCAGTGTCCTTGTTTCCCCTTTGGTGCAAAGGGGGCAAGCACAGGCCAAGGTATCAGGCAAAGGTTACCATTCCGGTGCAATGAGACCAAGACCAGCCGGACGGCCGGACGGAGGTCACCTGGAGCCCAAGACGGCGTCATCACCAGTGCTTTTGGCAGCCGAAGACCACCTTTGGTCAGGATAACTTGTACTAGATGTTCCCCTTCAAAATGGCCAATTGTTGGCGCCCTTCCCGCTCAATTATTTGGGGAGAGGCCCGGGGCCTCTATAAATAGAGCTAGCCACCACAGAGTAGAGGGACAAAAAAGAGATCTGGTAGAACCCTAGCAAAGAGAGAGAAAACCCAGTAGAGACTAAGTAGAACACACCGCATTAGCTCAAGAACACCCCTCGCGAGGCTGTTCTTCCCTTGTACTGTCCATCATCAGCCCGAGAGGCAATCCACCACACCACACACTGGAGTAGGGTATTACACCACAACGGTGGCCCGAACCAGTATAAACCTCGTGTCTCTTGTGTTGTTCTTCATTTTCATCTTAGTTCGCACGAGAGGATCGGACGTAGATCGGTAGGGGAGAGATCTCCGCGCGCACCCCAGTGTTCGAACCTCAAGGGTCTGCCAGAACCCGAAATCTGACATTTCGCGCGCCAGGTAGGGGTGCGCCGGAGTCCTTCTTCCTCCGCGTCGCGTTCCGCCGCTCCGCCACCCAGATGTCAAGCAACCCGGCTGCCAACGCCGACCACTGGGCGGCCTGGCCCGCCCACGCCATGTCGCCGTGTCAGGGCGACCTCAACCTTGTGCCTCGGGCACCTCGCGCTCCGCAGGGCGCTGCGGGACGCGGGCGACGCGGCCAGACGCCGCCTACCCTCATGCCATGGCAGGTGCGGGCCGCAGCAAGGGCCTCGAACCACACCGCTGCCACGGCACCATACACCCGACGGGAGCAGGCGAACTCCAGGGCCGCTCTCACGGTGGCCGAGAGCTACTACAGTGCCGCTTGCTGGAAGGCGGCCGCGACGTGTTGTTGGAGCAAGTGGCCGAGCTCCTGGACGCCGCCGCCTTAGGAGCGCCCCCTTTCTGCATCCAGCTGCCGCCCCAGATCCAGGACAGGTCGCACGACGGCATTATGCGCGCCCACGCGATTTCAGGTGGGCCCAGGGCCAGTCCAGCGCCAACACCTCCGCCAGCACCGGGCGACTAATCATGCCGGCCCTTCCCCAGGCGGGCGAAGGGATGCGCATCGCGGCCTTTATCCTTGGCGGACCACCGCGTCATCACATACAAGGCGACGCCCCAAGCCAGACTGCGTGGCATGCGGGGCGCTACAGCGAGGTCCACGAGGTGGTCGCCCCGGAGGCCTATGTACCCCGCATGGTGGATCAAGGGCGCGAGCTGGAAGAAGGTCACGGCTCGTTCCTCGGGCCCGGCTAGGACGAGGAGGCGTCGGAAGCCGAGCTCTTTCAGGAACCCCAAGAGAGCGTCGACAATCGCGCCGATAGCAGCAGCTATCGGGTACCACTCATCCCTCAGGAGCAAGCTTACGCTAACCATGGGTCGCAGGAGGTACATGTCGCCGCAGTGGATGGCTGCCCCAACGCTGAGCCTCTTATCCCTCAGGAGGAGGGTGCAGGGGGCTGCAGGAAAGGGGCCGAGATCCGGGCTCACCCTCGCGGTGGTCGGGTCAAGATGTTCTCAGGAGGTAGGCCCTCTGTCGGGGAGGTGTCCCATGGCCTGCCCCCGGCAGAGGACCCGTGGTCGTCGGGGGAACCACTAGCGACCGCTCTACCCCATTGGCGTCGTCCTTGGTTTCTGGTCGCCATCAATGGCGGCAGAGTGAGGCGCAAGGCGGCGCCCTCGCCTGGCGATATGAAGCAAGGCCGGTACCTGTGAAGAAGGCCCAGTGCCTGTGAAGCTCGCCGCCTAGTGACACTCTCACGTAATAATGAGTGGGGTTGTACACGCCCCGGAGTCTCAGGAGCGCCAGCCTCAGGCCCTAGGGCTCCCGCCCACGCCCAGTGGCAGCAGTTAGCTCCGCGCTGGTGAGAAGATGTCGAAGACTAGACTAGGTGCTGGACGCGGCTTTTTTGCTTTTCTTCTGCCTTTTTGCTTTTTTGCTTCTTCCTTGTCGGCAAGTTTCTTCGGTTTGGATTTAAGTTGGATTTGAGTTCGAAGCTTGCGTGCATTCGGGGAGGGGGTGTTTAGTCTCGTTCGAGCAATCTCTCGTGTTCTGATTTCAGATTTACGCCCCAAGCTAGCATCAGCTGCCCCCCCCCCCCTCACGAGCCCCTCGTGAGCCGGGCCGGGCCAGGCACGCCTACAGCCAAGACCACTGTCTCCACACCCTCTCCGGAGGTGCTCATCGCAGGGTCAGCAGGTTAATCGAGGGACGCCGGAGGCGTAGCATCCCCCCGCAGGCCCACTCAGGGCACGCCAGGGCCGGAAGGTAAACGAATCAACCGAACCGTCACTGGGCTAGTGACTAAACTCACGCATAACGTTGTGCTCACCAGAGTACGGATTACAAATCTTTGCATGAGGGGCCTCCCCTCCCAAAATGCTCTTATATTCTTCAGGGCCAAGCCCGAGTATTCTTCATGCAGGATAAAATGCGGAGACATACGGTCAGTCGGACATATCACTCACCGCGTCTTCTGGGGCGTCCTCGGAAGCGTCACTGGCATCACTGACATCGTCGCCCCCACCACCTGCGTTTCCGTCAGCGCCAGGCTCATCTATAACGCCGCCTTCATCAGCGCCCACGACCACACCATTATCATCAGACGCGAAGGCCCTGATGAGGGCGTGCACGTTGTTCTCCACCCACTGCGCCAGGTCGCTCCGGACAGCTATGGGCACAGGCGCGATGGCAGCGTCAAAGTCGAAGTGGGGGTCCATCCCCTGCAAATGGCTGAAGACACGGGAGAAGACACGCCTGAGCAGGGCTAGGCTCCTCTCCTCAACAAGCCCGCAGGCTCTCTCGGAATGATCCTCCAGAAGCTTCACCACATCAGTGAAGAACCGAAGATTGCCTGCGTAGCTGGCCTTGTGCGGCTCCTTAGCGGCAGCCTCACAAATCTCGCCTAAGGCTGAGTTGGCCCTCTCCCTGAGAGTCTGAAGCATGGGAGCATGCTCGCGCTCCAGAACCCTCCGCTGGCGGATCTCGTCCTCGTTCTGCCGCGCGATGGCCTTGGCGTCATCGACCCTCCATTGAAGAAGAAGCAACTCCGCCTGGGAAGAGGAGAGCTCTGCCAGTGCCGCGCAAAGGGCGGCTGCAGAGGAATCCGCACGCCGCGTCTCTTCAACCAACTTGGCCTTGATGGCCGCTATCCTGCCCTCAGCCTCGGCCCCGATCAACATCAACCTCGCCTCGTATTCACGCTAAAGGACCGAGCAAGCTCCTGCCACACGGCGGTCGACCTCTTCCTGGACCCGGGCTTCGCGCGCCGCAACGTCGTCCTCCGCCTGGGCCGTCAGGCGCTCCCTCGTCTCCAACCGCTCCAGGTCAAGGCTGCGCTTGGCGGCCTCGAGCGTCAGCGCCTCCTCGCGCCTCTGGAGCTCCGCCCGGTTGACAGCGGCCTCCTGCATCGACCCAAGGGCCGCGTGGTGCAGCTCTATTTGCTGCTCCAGGGAGTTGCTCCGGGCTTGGAGCTCCCATACACGCTCCTCTGCATCCTTGCATCATCGGTCTGCCTCCCGAGCCTCCTCGACGGCCCGGGAGCAGGCCTCCCACGAAGCCGCTAGCGACGCTTCGGCCTTCGTGTTGTCGAGGTCACGTTGATGACACGTGAGGGCAATGGCGACCTTCAGCTTGCGCCTCTCCTCAGCAAGGCGCAGGCCTTCAGCCTCGAGGCGCGCATCCTCGGCAGCAAGCTCTGCTCCGACCCGGTTCACCGCGTCCGCCGCCCCTTGGAGGAACTCTTCACGAAGGGCACAACGCTCCCGAGCGCGCCTGAGCACATCTTCCACATCACCCTCTTCCGCTGGAGCATGCAGAGGGCCCCGAGGCGGTAAGCCCCCTCCAGGCATGGGGTAGGGGGCTACCGCCCCAGCCATCACCGGATGGACCGCCCTGAGAGTCCGGCCCGACATCGATCCACCCACGAAGGAGGAGCCAAGGACAGACCTCATCCATTCGCCTTCTATGACCAGAGAAGGGGCGCGGGGCAAGCCTAACGCGCCCCAAGAAGACTCGCGAAGAAAGGGCATCGGGCGAGCAAGCTCGAGACGCCCTATGGAGCAGATCACTCCACCAATCGGTCCAGCGGCGAGGGCGCCACCCGAGCTCGGCTGACCCAGAGCCAGCAAAGGGGGCAAAGCTGCGGGGGCCGGCTCCTAGGTCGACTCGGCGGACTCAGCAAGGCGGGACCTGAAGGGCCACAATCAGCCACAAGGATAACAGAGCAAATGAGCAGGGAAAGAAGAAGGCTTACTCGTCCATGGCAAAGTACTTCCTGCTCTTCAAAAAGCGGCAGGGGCAGTCGCTGCCGCCTGAGGCCTCCTTCCTCTTGCGAAGGACCTCAAAGTCTACACGAAACCGACCCAAGCGCCTGGGGCGGGGGTCGACCTGGGGCGCAGAAGAAGCCTCAGGATTATCGGTGCCGGAGGAGTCAGCTTTGGGGGCACTGTCGGGCGTCACCTCGCGAAGAACGGCTGGGGGCTCGGGAGCCTCGGCCTCAGGAGCCGAAGGCCAAAACCCTGCATCAACCGCCGCCCCACGGCGGGCCTCAGGAGACGTCGCCTCTGAGGCTTCACGCGGCGCCACCACCTCGACATCAGCCACCTCCGCTCCCGTCGGCTCTCTCCCTGCTCTGTCACCTGAGGAGGGGCCGCTGTGGGCGGTGGGGGGAACAACCATGACAACTGGGTTCTCGCGTGGCCCCGTGAGGCCAGCCGGGCGCAGCCCCCACTCGTCGAAGCTAGGCATCTACTTCACAAAATCAGCCCTGCCAGAACAAAGGTACAGAAGGACGCCACCGCTCCGTAGGCTGCCTGGGGTAGGATCACCAGTCAAGACCCGAAGCACCGTCCGCAGCACTTCGGGCGCCAAATCCTCCTCCTAAAGCCGCATGTGGTCCCCGCGCCCTGCAAAGTCCCACATCCGGCGAGAGTGGTGTTGGAGAGGAGAAACGCGACACAGAAGGAACTCCCTCACCACCTTGGGCACTGTCACATTGTGCGCCCTCAAACTTTCGAAGCGGCGCCAGACGAAAGCTAGCCGGGGGCTCGCGAGCGGTTCATGACCCAAGCCTGGGTTGGGAACAACAGGCAAGGTCGGGTGCGAGAGCAAGGGGCTGGGCACCCCGACGTCCACGTACAACCACCGCTCTCTGAACTTGTCCTGAGAAGGCGGAAGGCCGAAGTCAATCCCTGAAGCAGCCGTCTCAGGCACGGCGAAGAAGCTTACACACCCCGAGCACTGAGTGGGATCGCTTAGGCGCAGAGAAAAGAAGTGGTGCAGCAGGGCAACAGAAGGAGGGATTCCTATCATCGCCTCACACAGGAAAGCAAAGACAGCCAAAAGGGTAATGGACTCCGGCCCGAGGTGCATCATGTGGATCTGATAATGGGAGAGCACAACATTGAAGAAAGAAGAAAAGGGGGAATCAGACCCGCCCACAAGGCATCGGCGAAGAATCGGACATCCGTGACGGTCCTAAAAAGAAAGGCGCGGGATACGGGCCAAACTGTGGTTCGGCCGCACTCGTTGAAGATGGAAGCAAGGGCGGAGTGGACCTTGTCCAAGGCTTCCGGGTTGAGTATGATTGACCGATCAACGTCGGGGGCCGCCGCTGGAGGTGCGCAGGACGAAGGCACGTGTTTCTTCCCCCTTCCCTCCTTCGTCGGCGCCATGGCGTTGGGGAAGGGGAAGAGCTCGAGCCGGATCGGCGGCGGAGGTGGGAGCTCGGAGAAGAAGGAAAGGTAGGAGGCGAGCGGGCAGCCAAAGGAGGAACAACTGTGTGCAACTACGGGTCCACTTAGCCGGGCGCGTAGCAAGGCGTCGTGGGAAGCACAGACGCCCATGTCCAATCAACCGCCATGCGGCGCCCAAGGCCGCAGGCTGCTAGGGCCTGCGGCACTTCGCGCTTGCCCCTTCGCTTCTCTGCTAAGCCAAGCCCGCGAGCGCCTTGGGCCCGGGGGCTACTGTCGGCGTTCTGGGAACGGGGGTCCCCAGACTTGCCTGCCTGCGGCCTGCGGTGTGGCTCAGGTGGGGGCCCAGCGCGGCCCATCTTCATCAGCCCAAGCTCAAGACCCTCGCGAGGGGCCGAGCCTCGCGGGGCGGACGACAGGAAGCTTCCTCAAGAGCGGCCTCATCAGGCAAGCTCGCGAGGAGGCGGAGAGATCAATGCAAGGGTACCTCGCGAGGATCCCATGACGCAAGACATGATGATCAAGGCCAGGCGGGCGCCAGGCGGGCGCCGGCCTGCGCAGGGTCCTTGTTTCCCCTTTTGTGCAAAGGGGGCAAGCACAGGCCAAGGTATCAGTCAAAGGTTACCATTCCGGTGCAACGAGACCAAGACCAGCCGGACGGCCGGACGGAGGTCACCGTGGAGCCCAAGATGGCGTCATCACCAGTGCTTTTGGCAGCCGAAGACCACCTTTGGTCAGGATAACTTGTACTAGATGTTCCCCTTCAGAATGGCCAATTGTTGGCGCCCTTCCTGCTCAATTATTTGGGGAGAGGCCCGGGGCCTCTATAAATAGAGCTAGCCACCACAGACTAGAGGGACAAAAAAGAGATCTGGTAGAAGCCTAGCAGAGAGAGAGAAAACCCTGTAGAGACTAAGTAGAACACACTGCATCAACTCAAGAACACCCCTCGCGAGACTGTTCTTCCCTTGTACTATCCATCATCAGCCCCAGAAGCAATCCACCACACCACACACTGGAGTAGGGTATTACACCACAACGGTGGCCCGAACCAGTATAAACCTCGTGTCTCTTGTGTTGTTCATCATTTTCATCATTTTCATCTTAGTTCGCACGAGAGGATCGGACGTAGATCGGTACGTGAGAGATCTCCGTGCGCACCCTAGTGTTCGAACCTCAAGGGTCTGCCGAAACCCGAAATCCGACAAGTCTCTCAGCGACGAGGACGGCAGGAGGCGGCCGGACGGAGCGAAGATGGTCAGGAACGGGCGCGGTGGTGATCCAGCGGCCAGTCGGTCCATGCGGGTGAGCAGAGCCACGTCGAGCTCGTTCCCGAGCAGAGGACGACGACGGACTTGGTGCAAGCTCCCGACGATGGGGAGGACCGGGAACAGTGGGATCTGGCTGGGTCCTGGGCGAGGACGGAGACTGGTCACGGTTCAATGGAGGTCCAGGGCGGCTGCGATCGTCTCCCTGCTGGTGCTGTTCACCGATGAGGGCGGAGCAAGACGGCGGCATGGCGATGCGGACGCCGGGGTTGGGCTCCTGTCTGTGAAAGAGAAAGAGAGAGAGGTGAGGTCAGGGAGAGTTCACGGGAGAGAGGAGCGAGAAAAGAGCACGGGAAGTGCGAGATGGCTTGGTGGCTGGACGTGGTCGCCGGTGGCAGTACTGGTTGCCAGACAACGAGGCGAGGTGGAGGAGCACGGGGAGGTGCCTTGGCTTGCGGTCGACGGCGGGAGGCGGCATGGATGCAGATCAGCAGCGTCTGGTCTTGAGGAAGCGGGGTGATGGCCATGGTGGATGGATCGGGAGGAGGTTGTGGCTGGCCGCCTACGGGTGGAATTTGGCGGCGACAAAGGGGTTGGTCCGGTTGGAAAATCGAGGGGGGATTTTTGGATTTTGGGAGGATCCCGAGGTGGGAGATAGTGCGGCGGCGGTAGGGACAAATCCCCTAGATTTTAGGGTTGGCTTGATTTCGTAGGTGTTGGTCTTTTATATGGAAATAGGATTGAGGTAGGACCCTCCGGTCAAAATCGGGCGGTCGAGAAAAATAGGCTAGGGAGTCCAAATAAGAAAATAGTGATGTTTTATAGATGTTTGGGGATGTTCCGGACCCATCGGTCACGACTGCTCGGGTCAGGTTCGGGGAAGTTTCAGACGCGTGAGAGGGGTCTATGCACTGCGCAAAGAGGGGTAGGCTGGGCCTAGGTGGACTGTGAAGAAGGGCTTGGGCTAAGAGGAAAGAGGGGGAATGCAGCCCGGCGACTGTTTCCGGAGACTTAAAACGTCCGACGGTTTGACCGACTATATTGTCGCTATAGTTATCCGTTGGGGCATCAAACGAACTCCGAATGCGATGAAACTTGGCAGGCGGCCTACCTACACTATAACAAGACCACACGGCAACTTTCAGCCCATTCCGAGAACATTTTATGGCCACTTATAGAATAATATTTTGGACATGCCACGGGCGCGTGCGAGTGTGACTGTGTCGTGGATTTGTCACGGCAGATGTCCTAGAGAAAGGACTTAGTCGTGGAGCCATCGCGACGGGTTAGCTTGAAGGGGTTAAAGAGGACACAGGGACACAAGAGAGTTTATACTAGTTCGGCCCCTTCAATGAAGGTAAAGCCTACATCTAGTTGTGATGGAATTGATGGGGTTTCGATGACTAGGGAGCAAACAAGCTTCGCCTATGTCTCGAGTTGTTGTCTGTCCTTGAACCGCCGCCGGGTCGTCCCCTTATATACACGGGTGATGCCCGTCGGTTCACAGAGTCCCAACACCGGTCCATATTCGTATCCGGGTTGGTCTCTCCTTATTCCTAACTTACAATACAAGTTTATATACAAATGCCAGTTTACAGCTACAAGTCTAAAACCGACCACGGGCCTTAGGCCCTCGTCTGTCTTCTTGGGCTTTAGCACTCTTGAACTACTGATGAAGTTGACCTGGCCCAGATAGGCCGGTTTACGCCCAGTAGTAATATCCCCAACATTAGGCCCCAGATTGATTTGAACGGGTTCATGTCAATCCTTTAGCAAAAACTTCATCTTCAACATCTTCTCATAAACTGGTAAACCGCCATGATGTCATCTTCTCTGATTGCTGTAAACCGGAGTGACGTCACCTGTCATAACGAAGCTTATCCATTATGCTTCCTTATTTAATAGATCTGCGGAAATCGAGGCGACAGCTCCGTTTCGTGGCCCCTTGATTGTAGCGCCTGACACATGTCCTTTTGCCTTATAAATAGGACCGAAGGGTCATTTCTTTTCTCCCCTTCGTGCCTTTCTTCTTTGTCTTCCTCGCGTCGCCAGCCTCGGAGCTCTGCCGCCGCCGTTAACTTCTGCATCAACCTTGGCCGCTGCATCAACCTGAACGCACCAGAGCACCGTGGCAACCTTCCGCGTCTTCCTCAACTTTGGTAAGCCTTCTGCTCTTCTCAACACAGATCTGTTCTAGGGTTTCGTGTTCTTGCAGTGTTCATCACCTGTTCGTGTTCATATACTAGCTCCTGGATGCATCTGTGAACCCCTGCTCTGTGTAGCGGTAGCTTTTAGTATCTGCCTTTAGTTTCATGCCCAAGACCATAGATCTTACATATATTTCTGCCCATTGATTCAATACTGTTCTGCTTTGAGCTTTTGAATATTTTTCTTATTTTCTGAACTTGCTTCAGATCCAACGCTGTAGAGAAATCTTGTGAAATCTGTTTCTGCATACTTATCCATCCGCAATCTCAGCTGTTTCAATGCTTAGATCAGGCGTTTAACTTTGTAGAAAAAATTGCCAAACCGGTATATACCATTAGTCCCCTTGTTGAACCGCCAGTTGTTGTTGCTTCATAAAACTCCAGTTTAGATAGATCTGTCTCTGGTTTAACATTGCACATACCAATGTAGTATAATCAATGCATTTTTTGAACCGGGATCATCTACCTTGTAGATTTCATCATGGCCAAGCAAGTATATGAGTGCAACTGGGTTCCTTCTCACGTCACAGAGGCTCAACTGGACGATTTAGTCCTGATCGGCGCCTTAGACAGCAAAGATACCATCCATTGGAGGGCTCCTGGCAAAGAATGCCCTCCCACACCTCAAGAAAGAGAGGTCATCATTTTCGTAGATCACTTAGCCCGGGGTTTTAAGCCGCCCGGTTCTAAATTTTACCGGGACGTTTTAGCCAATTTTCAACTCCATCCACAAGATACTGGCCCCAACTCTGTTACAAACATGTGTCACTTCCAAGTGCTCTGTGAGGCGTTCTTTCAAGAGGAGCCCACAGTGGAATTGTTTAGAGACTATTTCCATCTGAACAGCCGTACTGAGTTTACTGACGGCTCCAATACAGAGTTGGGTGCGCGTGGAGATTCAGAAAAGGAAAGAGGTCACATACCCTCATGCCAAACTGCACAGCCACCCCAAAGAGTGGAGTCAAACATGGTTCTATTGCAAAGACACCTCCCCTGCTGGTGAAAATCCCTTGCCTGGCTTTCGTCCGGAGCGGCTCAGCAATACACACCCCTTTCCGCAAAGGTTGACTACCCAAGAGAGAAGCAAATATGCTCCTCAACTGTTGAAGCTCAGAGCCTTTATGGCCAACGGTTTAATAGGGGTTGATCTCGCCCGCTGTTGGATATCATGGAGCATACTGCCCCTTAGTCAACGCTCCGGTTTGATGTGCGAGTATACTGACAGTGTTGATGATCCACTACGACATTCCAACATCCAGCTCACCGATGAAGAAATCACAGAGGCCGTGAATAAGATGCTGAATGAACCGGAACACATCTGTGCTAAAACCGGCCTGCTTCCCTTCTGTGCCACCAACAAACCGCCAGCTGTAAGAGTTTGATTTTTCTTTTTGCTGAATCTGCTGTTGATATATCTTGTCATTGTTTAATATCAGTGTCTGTGTAACCAGGGCAATGATCCGTTTTGGAGCAAGAAACTGCCGCAGGAGAAACCAGAAAAACCAAACAAACCGGAAAGGGCAACCCGGCAAAAGACTAAAGCTGTGAAGAAGACTGCCCACAGGAAAAGAACCACTGCATCCTCTAATCCGGCCCCTGATGATGATGTGGATAATCTGGACCTTGAGGTAGGGCTTGACTCACTTGGCTTATTTTTCATGTGTCTTATTGATGATGATATTTGTCAGGACGATGCCGAAGCCAGCCATGCTGATGCTGCAGAGGTAATTATTCTCTCTTCCGATTCAGAACCTTTGCCTTCACTAAAAATCCGTCAGGCAAACCGGAAAGTTAAATTTTCTCATCCTCTTGCTTATTTGGATCCCAAATTTCTTATGAAGACCCAACAGCACGAAGCTCGTCGCACAACCCAGCACAGCGGCCAGGTAGTTACCTCTGCCGGTTTACCGAACAGTCCGGTTCAGAAATGTCGTTCAGAGGTCTCTAATTTGCTTGTCAGTGCTTGTCCTAAAGCGGGCTGCTCAACCTCTTAATCCATCTGACTCCGATTACCAGGTTACTTCCCACTCATCCTCTGGCAAGTCATCGGCTACTCAGTTGCCACCGCTCAAAACGGTGCTTGGGTAAGCTATACTTATCATAATATTTGCACCACATCGCCTTGGAACATATGCTGTATTTGATTTTGTTATTCCTTTCAGGGCCAAGCCTAGGCCAAGCAAGAAGGCTCGCCTGGACAAAGCGGCCGAGGAGGATGCCATCCTTGAACCAGGAAAAACACCAGATCTTGAAGCGGCTATTCCTGAGGATATACCCAATGATCCACCGCAGCAAGACGACGATCTTATTGCTGAAGAGAGACCTATTGATACCTCAAATCCTGTCAATCAGCCCACAAGCTCCATCCGGATTGAGAAATCCACCGGTCCAACAAAGCCTACTGACAAGCCAACAGCCCCAGTGCAAACCAGTGATACCAAGGATGATGAGGTTGTCATTACTGGCACTGGCCATACAGAGCCAAGCAATCCTGTCGCTTTGTCCAAACATTCTGCCAAGGAAGAATTTGCTACCTTTGGCAAAGGCAAGTGGAATGCTGATCTGGCGACTTACGCTGCTCTGAACGCCCAAGATATCCATTCCGGCTACCTGAACCGGCTGTATACCAGTCGTGACTATGAAGCCGGTCTGGTTAATATGATGAAAGATAAATATGAGGTAACTTCCATATGCTCTTTCCTGCTTGTCTATTTCAATTCTTGTTGACGCTCCTAGCCCCCAAGGGCCGGTTTGTAATCTTCTTTCAAACCGGGACTGACTAATATAAATCTTAATGCTTTGAAATTCGCTGATGTAGTCCCCAAGGGCCGGTTCAACTTAGCGTAGTTAAACCGGGACTTTAAGTAATTGAGATCGCCGCATCAGAATATATACAAGCAAATAGCCATTGGCCCCCAAGTGCCAAGTTGAATACTTGTATTGATCTTGGGACTTTGTAAGAAATTGAAAGATGAAGATCAAATATGCATTAGCCCCCAAGTGCCAAGTGCATAACTTGTAATGTGGTTGGTACTTCAATCCTTGTACCGTTTTGCTGAATCATATAACTGTCTGCATGCAGGCTGAGCTGAAGACAAAAGAAAACCATGTCGCCAATCTCCAAGATAATCTGAAATCCCAACAAGCTGAAACCTCCAAAGCAAAAGAGGAATCAACTAGCGCTTTAAGCGCCATGGAACAGCTTAAGGAGAACTTCAAGAAGAAGCGGGCGGATTGGGCCACTGAAAAATCCACTTTAATCAAACGAGCAGAAGATGCCGAGGCTGCACTAAAACCGGTGGCGGATGAACTAACCAGCATAAAGCGGCACGTGCATGCCATGACCACTGCTATCTTTGGTAAGCCGGTTTGACTTCTGAACTGATTTTGCCGTCTTACAGAGCTGCCGGTTTGTTAACCCTTTATGATATTTCAGGGACACGCATTGGTCACTTGGGGTCAGATGTGCGGAAGAAATTGAAAGCCGCCTATACGTTGGTCGAACAACTATACACTGGTGCACAGCGGATCATCTGTACTGCATCCCACAACAAGCCGGCGCCCACCTTGATTCAGGACACTCTGATGAAACTGTCGGTGCTTCCTGCCCGGGTTGAAGAGCTGAAGAAATCTGTTGCTCGAACCGGTGTGATCAATGCCTTAATCCGGGCAAAAGCTTGGGTGCCGGATTTTGATCCTATTGAAGCATCTCAGGGCTATCCCAGCTTGAAGGAAGATGGGCCAGAGTTTGGTGAAGCGGATCTGCGAGCAATAAACCGAGAGGTGCGTCCGCTAGCTTGTCAATTAACTGAAAAAGCAGACTTGTCTCATTATCAAGCCCAATATGACAATCAAAACAAGCGAATAGCTGCACCAATTCATGAAGCGGAAAATCTTATCCCTCCAATCCATAAGCATACTTACGCTCCCGATATTGACCCGTCGTTGCTGATCCATGATGAAGCTGTTTTTCAAGCATTAATGGGAATCGACTGGACAACTGTTGATTTCCAGCCGCTGGGTAGAGAAACTGAAGCTGAAGCGGCACAGGATGACCCACAACCATCAGGCCAGGCTGGTGACCAAGCTTGAACCGGAAGCCGGTTTAAAACTGCTTCTCCTTTGCGAAAAACAATGATCTTATTGTGGGCACCGTGTTGCCTTGTAATAGGCTAGCTGATACTTTTGATGTTGATATGCCTTCGTGCATAATCGCTGCCACTTGCTCTTCCTTTGGGTGATGAACTTTCCAAAGTACTTGCTGCAATAAAAAATCTTCAAGTGCCACCGCGGTTGTACCGTTAGGCAGAATATGATGTCTGCATACATGAAATCAAAACATCCGAATTTTTTTAAGTATATGACCAAAATTTTGAGATACATAATACCTGCCATCGTTGAGCGTGAAGTTGGCTTTGCCAATCTTGAAGCGGAGTTTTATAAACCCACACTGTTGGAGGAGATAGCAGCTCCCATATATGACGCCGGTTTACCATGTAAACCGTGCCGGGTTATAATAAACACCGTGTTACTCCATAAGAGGATGTTAACAAAAAAGATCAAACCGGGTAAATAGTCTCCAGATTGAAATGAACCGTGTTCCGTCAATTGACAGTGTGAACCGGTTGAAAACTTTGTCAGTTTAAAAAAGGCAATAAAAAGAAAGAAATACCTTTCAAAGAAAAGTGTGAAGCAAAGGCAATGACAAAACCGTTTGCAAAAAAAAAGGCTTATTTGAGCTGATCAGATGGCGTTACCATGGCCGAACACGACCAAGCTCCCGATAGGTGTAATTATGGTTCTAGTCAGCCAGGTCCCCAAATGAAACCGTGGCATTTATGCCGATCAAGTGGCATGGCAATGGTTCGGGTTCGACCAAGCCCCCAAGTGATTCTGTGGCCTTAGGCCGATCAAGAGGCATGACTGGTTCAGATGTGACCAAGTCCCCAAGTGATCTGGTGGCTCTCGCCTATCAAGAGGTATTGTATTGGTTCGGACACGACCAAACCCCCAAGTGATATAACATGATGCTTGTAAAAAGCTAACTCAAGGGGTAAACCGGAGGCCGCTTTAGAACAATTCCGTGTAACCACACATGATGTAAAAGAACAGATACCCTGCTTTAGCTGAGGTTCCGGTTTATTATATTTAATCATAATATATACATCGTCGTAATATGTACATAAGTAGAGCCAATGGCTCAGGTATAGTAAGGCCGAAGATGAGCTATGTTCCACGGCCTGTTGGTCTCCTCCTCTGATGTACGTGAGTCCTTATGCTCTTGAATATCGATCAGATAGTATGACCCGTTGTGCAGATTCTTGCTGACCACGAAAGGCCACTCCCAAGGTGGGGATATCTTATGCATATCAGTCTGATCTTGGATGAGCCGAAGCACCAAATCTCCTTCCTGAAAGGTTCTGGTTCTGACTCGGCGACTGTGATAATGACAAAGATCCTATTGGTAAATCGCCGAGCGGGCAGCTGCTATGTCACGTTCTTAATCCAACAGGTCCAAAGCGTCTTGCTGTGCTGTCTCATTGTCCGCTTCAACATAAGCCGCCACACGGGGTGAATCATGACGAATATCACTAGGGAGAATCGCCTCCGCTCCGTAAACCATGAAGAATGGTGTGTATCCTGTTGATCTATTGGGTGTAGTATTGATGCTCCATAACATAGATGGTAACTCTTCTACCCAACAACCCGGTGTTCTCTGCAAAGGAACCATAAGCCGGGGCTTGATGCCTCTCAAGATCTCTTGATTAGCCCTTTCTGCTTGACCATTGGACTGTGGATGTGCCACCGATGAGACGTCGAGCCGGATGTGCTCCCGTTCGCAGAACTCCTTCATGGCACCTTTCGACAAATTGGTACCATTATCTGTGATGATACTGTGTGGAAAGCCAAACCGGAAATCACTTTTTTGATGAACTGAACCGCCGTGGCCGCATCACACTTGCCAACAGGTTCTGCCTCCACCCACTTTGTAAACTTGTCAACCGCCACCAGGAGGTGGGTCTTCTTATCTTTGGACCTTTTGAAAGGCCCAACCATATCCAGCCCCCAAGTCGCAAACGGCCAAGTAATTGGAATCATTCTCAATTCTTGAGCCGGCACATGAGCACATCTTGAAAACTTTTGGCAACCGTCACATCATCTGACCAGATCCTCCGCATCAGCATGAGCAGTTAACCAATAGAAGCCATGGCGAAATGCTTTAGCTACCAAAGATTTTGAACCGGCATGGTGACCACAATCTCCTTCGTGGATCTCATGCAAAATTTCACGGCCTTCTTCAGGAGACACACAGCGTTGAAACGCCCCTGATACACTGCAACGATGCAACTCGCCGTTGATAATAGTCATGGACTTGGATCGCCGGATTATCTGTCGGGCCAGAGTCTCATCTTCTGGTAACTCGCCCCGGTTCTTGTACGCCAGGTAAGGAAGCGTCCAATCCGGAATAACATGAAGAGCTGCCACCAATTGAGCCTCCGGATCAGGAATAGCTAAATCCGCTTCACCAGGGATCTTGACCGACGGGTTGTGCAGCACATCCAGAAAAACATTGGGCGGGACCGGTTTGCGCTGAGAGCCCAGCCGGCTTAAAGCGTCCGCCGCTTCATTTTTCCGTCAGTCCACGTGGTCCACCTAATATCCTTTAAAATGACTTCCAACAATGTCCACCTCATGACGATACGCTGCCATGAGTGGGTCCTTGGAGTCCCAAGTGCCAGACACTTGTTGAGCCACGAGGTCCGAGTCACCGAAGCACTTAACTCAACTTAGGTTCATCTCCTTAGCCATCCGAAGACCATGGAGCAAGGCTTCATACTCAGCTGCATTGTTAGTACAAGGAAACATTAAGCGGAGAACGTAACAAAACTTATCACCTCGTGCGGAAGTTAATATGACTCCAGCCCCGGAGCCTTCCAATTGCATGGATCCATCAAAATGGATGGTCCAATATGTGTGATCTGGCTTTTCCTCAGGTGCTTGCATTTCCGTCCAATCATTGATGAAATCAACCAGTGCTTGAGACTTCACCGCTGTCCGAGGCACATACTTCAATCCGTGCGGCCCAAGCTCTATAGCCCACTTGGCAATTCGGCCAGTCGCTTCCCGGTTCTGGATGATATCCCCCAAAGGAGCAGAACTGACCACCGTAATTGGGTGCCCTTGGAAATATTGCTTAAGCTTCCAGCTTGCCATAAAAACTCCGTACACCAGCTTCTGCCAATGCGGATATCTTTGCTTGGACTCAATAAGTACCTCGCTGATATAATAGACCGGACGTTGAACCGGATGCTCCTTACCTGCCTCCTTTCGCTCCACCACAATAGCCACGCTGACCGCATGAGCATTAGCAGCCACATATAGCAGTAATGGCTCCTTGCCAATGGGAGCGGCGAGCATAGGCGGATTGGCCAATTGCCACTTTAAGTCCTCAAATGCTTCATCAGCAGCAGAACTCCAGACGAACTGATCCGTCTTCTTCAACATCTGATACAAAGGGATTGCCTTCTCACCAAGACGGCTGATAAACCGGCTTAACGCGGCAATCCGGCCTGCCAGGCGTTGAACATCATTGATACACTTCGGTTTAGCCAGGGAGGTGATGGCTGTGATTTTCTCTGGATTAGCCTCAATTCCCCTGTTGGACACCAGAAAACCCAATAACTTGCCCGCCGATACACCAAAGACACACTTGTCCGGATTAAGCATCATCTTGTACGTCCTTAGGTTATCAAAGGTTTCCTTCAAATCGTCAACTAGAGTCTCCTTCTCTCTGGACTTAACCACGATATCATCCACGTAAGCATGTACATTTCGGCCAATCTGCTTGTGAAGACAATTTTGTACACACCGTTGATAAGTTGCCTGGGCACTTTTGAGCCCAAAGGGCATAGACACATAGCAGAAGGCTCCAAAGGGAGTTATGAATGCCGTCTTCTCCTGGTCCTTAACTGCCATTTTGATCTGATGATAGCCAGAATATGCATCCAAAAAACTTAAACGCTCACAACCCGCCGTAGCATCAATGATTTGATCAATACGGGGAGGGCAAAAGGATCTGCTGGGCAAGCCTTATTAAGATCTGTGTAATCCACACACATGCGCCAGGTGCCGTTTTTCTTAAGGACTAGCACCTGATTGGCAAGCCACTCGGGGTGAAAAACTTCAACAATAAAACCAACTGCTAAGAGCTTGGCTACCTCTTCTCCAATCGCCTTGCGTCTTTCTTCATTAAACCGGCGGAGGAACTGTTTCACCAGTTTGTATTTAGGATCCACATTAAGGGTGTGCTCAGCGAGTTGCCTCGGTACACCTGGCATGTCAGAAGGCTTCCATGCAAAAATGTCCCGATTCTCACGGATGAACTCGATGAGCGCACTTTCCTATTTTGGATCCAAATTGGCACTGATGCTGAACTGCTTGGACGAATCACCAGGTACAAAATCAACAAGCTTAGTTTCTGCTGCCGATTTGAACTTCAGGGCCGGATCATGCTCCATAGTTGGCTTCTTCAATGGAGTCATGTCCGCCGGATCAACATTGTCCTTATAATACTTCAGCTCCTCGGTGGCACAAACCGACTCTGCATAGGATGCATCTCCTTCCTCGCACTCCAAAGCGATTTTCCGGCTTCCGTGAACTGTTATTGTCCCCTTGTGACCCGGCATCTTGAGCTGCAAATACACATAACAGGGCCGTGCCATAAACTTGGCGTAGGCCGGTCGCCCAAACAGGGTGTGATATGGACATTGGATTTTCACCACTTCAAATGTCAATGTCTCCGACCTGGAATCATGATCATCTCCAAAGGCCACTTCCAGAGCTATCTTACCAACAGGATATGCTGACTTGCCAGGTACTACATCGTGGAACACCGTATTAGAGGGTTTGAGATTTTTATCTGTTAGTCCCATACGACGGAAGGTCTCATAGTATAAAATATTACTGCTGCTCCCTCCATCCATGAGTACTTTGGTGAACTTGTAACCTCCCACCTGAGGTGCCACCACCAGAGCCAACTGAACCGGATTATCAACCTGGGAAGGGTGATCCTCTCTACTCCATATGATCGGCTGCTCAGACCAGCGTAGATAACGGGGCACGGCCGGTTCCACAGAGTTAACTGCCCGCCTCTGAACCTTCTAGTCTCGCTTGTCCAAGCTAGTGGTGAAAACATGGTACTGCCCACTATTCAACTGCTTTGGGTTGCTCTGGTAACCTGACTGTTGCTGTTGTTGGTTGTAACCACCCTGGTTGTTCTGACTATTTTGATCATTATGTCCGCCTGGATTACCATTAAATCCTGAACCGGAATTTCCTCCACCGTAACCCGGCCCGGACCCTGAGCCACCGCCGGAGCTGTGATCATACCGGAAAGCATTAGAATTCTTGAACTCCTGCATAATGAAGCAATCCTTCCAAAGGTGGTTTGCTGGCGCCTCCTTCGTCCCATGTCTTGGACAGGGCTGGCTCAGTAGATAGTTTAGGCGGTCCGGGTTAGGGTTGGGTGCCCCATTGCGATTTTTCGGTTTACCCTTGCGTCGCTGGCCATTGTCCTGCGTGTTGGTATTAGCCACAAAGTCCATGTTACCATCCACTTTACGCTTGCCTCCACCACCATTGCCTGCCCAGTGATGCTGCTGACCTTTGGAGTTGTTGTTCCTCTTTCCCTTCCCTGCCTTGTCATCATCAGATTCAGGATCCTTGGTACTATCAGAATCAGCATACTTTACCAAAGCAGCCATGAGGGTCCCCATGTCAGTGCAATGACGCTTCATCCGTCCCAACTTCAGCTTTAGGGGCCCAAACCGGCAGTTGCCTTCTAGGGTTAATACAGCGGTGTCAGCGTTGATGCGGTCTGATGAATGCAACACTTGTGAAACTCGGCGCACCCAATGAGTCGTCGATTCTCCTTCCTCCTGGACGTAGGTAGCTAAGTCCACTATCGACATAGGCTGTTTACATGTATCCTTGAAATTGCTGATAAACCGGGCTCGTAATTGGGCCCATGAACTGATAGAATTAGCCGGCAAGCTTTTTAACCAAGTACGGGCCCTTCCTTCAAGCATCATGGTGAAGTATTTCGCACACGCTGCGTCATCCACATCAAGCATCTCCATGGCCATCTCATAGCTCTCCACCCATGTCTCTGGAGGTTGATCCACTGTGTAATTTGGTACTTTGCGCGGGCCTTTGAAATCCTTGGGCAGGCGCACATTGCATAAAGCGGGGACAAGGCAAGGCACCCCCAAAGAACTAGAAGTAACACCAGATTCGATCGAGATAGTTGGACGAACCGGCGTGAGCTACCGAGCCTGATGTTGCGTGGCTAACTCGGCCTCCCTGCGCGCTCGGGCCCGGTCCACCACTTCCTGAGCGTTATCAGCACCACCCGCCGGGTTGTTGCCACGGGGTGATCCACGTTGTTCATTACTCGACACTGCTGGTTCATCCATATGTCTGCTATAGCTCCGGCTTGGATGGGGGGTTGAGTGGATCCGGTCGCGGCTGTATGAGTGTGCTTCCTGTTGGACCAAAGCTGTCCTCAGAAGCTCCTTGACCCGTCGCGTTTCTACTGCCTGCGGCGAGTCACCTTCAATTGGAATGGCCTCCAGCCATGCAGCAGCGGCGACGAGATTGTCCATTGGGTTGGAGTAGTGACCCGGAGGTGTTAAAACAGCCTGAGGTATAACGGTGTTTTGACGAGGCGGGTCCATCCGACGAGGCTGAACCAGTGCACCGGTCCCAGGAGCTTCCGCCCGGTTTCCCTCGAGCGGATTACCGGCTCCTGCTTCCGGGGTGTTGAAAAGGTCTCTGGCCTCGAAAACCGGAGGCAAACGGGATCAGTACTTCCTCCTCATGACTTCATGCGACGCGCTCTGTTCCAGCATGAGCCTGTAGGCTTGTACGTCTAGAGCGGCCCGCTCTGTGGCCATCCTGGTGTCCTCAGCTGCCAGATCCACCTTGGCCTGGGTGATCTGTTCCTTTACTTTTGCAATCTCCACGTTGTGGACGTCCTGATCCGCCGGATTAGCTTCCGCCATAAGCACAACCAATGCATCAAATAGCTCTGATAGAACTTGAGCCGGCGGACGCACAGGGCCTCCTGCCCCGGCAGCCGTCGCCGCTGCTGAACCGGAGGTTGTTGCCGTAGCGATCGAAGAATGAAGCGCTGCTTGTGTGTCGGCCATGAATATTCCGACTCAGTTGGGAAGATCAAAGGGGTCCGGAATACTGTCGCCATCGGAACAGCCCCCAATCCGGCCATCTTGTAGCTGATAAAGAGATTCGGTTTCCCCAGTCGATGACTTGTCATCGGAACAAACGACGGTCTCGCCGCGAGATTCCGATCCATCCTCATAACTTCCTCCATGAATGACTCCCACGAAGGCACACTTCATGGCCGGTTTAACCAGGGCAGATCGTGCACGCTGAGCCGTCTCGACGAGGTCGGTGCAGATGTCTGGCTCAGGGCCCGGTTCACCGATCTTGCCAATGAAAATGTGAATGCCACCAAAGGGGACCTGGTACCCGTACTCAACTGAGCCGGCCTTGGGGCCCCAGCCTGCATCATCGGTGTAGAGCTTGCCGCGACGACTCTTAGTCATCCGGCCTACAACATAGCCCTTGAGTCCTTCAAAGCGGCCCTCCAAGAACCTGAAACCATCGTGCGATAGCCCCATGGTGGGCGCCAACTGTCGTGGTTTTGTCACGGCAGATGTCCTAGAGAAAGGACTTAGTCGTGGAGCCATCGCGACGGGTTAGCTTGAAGGGGTTAAAGCGGACACAGGGACGCAAGAGAGTTTATACTAGTTCGGCCCCTTCAATGAAGGTAAAGCCTACGTCTAGTTGTGATGGAATTGATGGGGTTTTGATGACTAGGGAGCAAACAAGCTTCGCCTATGTCTCGAGTTGTTGTCTGTCCTTGAACTGCCGCCGGGTCGTCCCCTTATATACACGGGTGACACCCGTCGGTTCACAGAGTCCCAACACCGGTCCATATTCGTATCCGGGTTGGTCTCTCCTTATTCCTAACTTACAATACAAGTTTATATACAAATGCTGGTTTACAGCTACAAGTCTAAAACCGACCACGGGCCTTAGGCCCTCGTCTGTCTTCTTGGGCTTTAGCACTCTTGAACTACTGATGAAGTTGACCCTGCCCAGATAGGCCGATTTACGCCCAGCAATAATATCCCCAACAGACTGGGTTCAGAACGGACAACGGAAGGAACGAGGAGACCGGGACGGATGCAAGTTTTGAAAACATGATGATGCAATGCACATGATGACATGGCAAGATGCGACACACAAGCAAATTATAAGGCAACAACAACGAATAACTGGAAGACACCTGGCGCGTCGGTCTCGGGGCGTTACAACACTCCACCACTGCGAGAGGATCTCGTCCCGAGATCTAGGATGTCACCGGAGGGAAAACGGAAGAGGAAGATAAGAGGTACCATTAAGTTGCTTCTTTGACAAATGAGTGAAACCAGGAACCATGAGAGTTTGAACAAATTGAAAGAAAGAAAGCAACGAAGATGAACGAAGTTGAAAGCACTTAGTTAGAAAAGAGGAACAAGGAAGAACAAATTCGGACAACACTCCGGTTGAAAAGAGATGCAAGACTTGATAAGGAGAAAATAACTTGAGCAGAGGACACAACACTCTGGTTAAATGGATAAGCATGAAAAGAACAGGATCCTCACCATTCGAGATGATGAGAGAAAGAGCAACATCACAATGCCTCCGAAACGGAAGAATAGAAACTAGATCATTAGGGAAGAAAGCAAGTAGAAGAAAATGATAACTTCTACCACCAATGAATTTGAAAGCATCCTTAGAAGGAAGGATTGAATGGAGTTATTAGAAAATGAACAATGAAAAGAATAAACTTGTTGTGGCCTTATGGAAAACATCTCAAAATCTTGAGGTGAAATTCTGCCACTACAGGAACGATAGATTGGATTGATATGAACAAGGAGATGAGAAGCTTATCTCAACGGGAGGATAAATGAAGAACTTGGGTCATTTATAAGTACCATAAATAGCAACAATCCTTAGGGAAGGCTTTAGGTGAAACATGACACAAGATAACTCAAACGAAGAGGTTGATTGGTTGAAAAGATGTGTTGAACAAAGAGAAAATGATGGATTTTAGATATGTCACTCTTGAAAACTTGTGAATCATGAAAAACAAAGGGAAATTATCAAGAATGACGTAACACCACCTCAAATGATAAGGTAGAGAGAATTACACTTTGGAATGCAAGAATAAGAATGCTTGAGCTCCTCTCAAAAGAATCTCGATCGGCACTTCGAGAAGGAATTAAATCCTTGATGAACCAACCTGTAGAACCTCCATAAGGAACTCCAGTAACAAAAGGATGATCAAAACAGAATGAAGGAGAAGTTGAAAAGTCAGGACCCCGATTCCAAGTCACATCGATCTAGCCGGTAACACCTCATATCACTTTGCGGCATCAGGCACGGTATTCCCATGGGTGTCGCCTTACCATGGCCCGGGACCGTTTGCGCCTTTTGGCTCATGTATATGATAGTGTCGCTAGCATCCATATGACAGAGAACCCGGGCCGACATGGCTAGTCGTGAACCCAAAGCGGCACTAACCTATGGGGACAGGCATACATGAATCACATCGAGCGTGTCGGTCAGCAGCGTGTGAATCCGGGCTGTAGCACTGGGCTAACAGGACTCCGGGAACCCGGGCTGTAACAGGCTAGGCAGGACTCCGGATGTCACCGCGTGACATTTCCCCGAAGGGACACACACAAGAACGAAGTGAAACACATGCCAGCCAGTCAAGTGTCCTGAGCAGTAGTGCTGGGCTAACAGGACTCCGGTGAACCGGGCTGTAGCGGACTACTATGGCTCATGGAAGCACTAGACTACATTTCCCATAAGAGAGGCTGCAAGGATAAACAACTAGATTGTTGGATCCCACACATACCAAGCATTTCAATCATACACACAATATGCTCGATATTTGTAAATACAACATGGCATCACAACATAACTCTACAACTCAAGTATTTATTAAGCTTCGAGGAGCGAGAAATTACAAACATGGGTCTCATGACCCAACAATCATAGCATACAAATCAAGCACATGCGGAAGCTTAACATGTCAAAGTACAGACATCTACAAATGAAAAAGGCTAAGAAGCCTGACTATCTACCAAATCCTGCCGAGGGCACAAGATCGTAGCTGAAGTATCAAGCTAAACGTCGAAGTCCACACAGAACTACTAGCGAGACTGACGTCTCTCTGCAAAACATAAAATAGGCAAACGTGAGTACAAATGTACCCAGCAAGACTTACATCAGAACTATCTACATATGCATCGGTATCAATAAAGGGGGTGGTGGAGTTTAATTGCAGCAAGCCAGCTTTGACTCAGTGGCTAACCTGAACTACGACTGCAAGCAACTCTTTTGAGGTGGCGCACACGAGTCCACATATTCACCAATCAATACACCACTATGGATCCGCTCCCGTCTACCTACGAGAACACCATCCATAGCACTCACGCTTATCTTGCGCATTTTAGAGTATCCACTTTCACTTGTCTATGAACTGTTATAGGCAACCCAGAAGTCCTTTACCACGGACGCGGCTATTCGAATAGTTTTATACCCTACAGGGGTGTACTTCGTCACACATGTTTCCACCACTTAGTGCCTGCACACGACATGTGCTCGGCAGACTTCAAGCGAAAGCCGACGTGGGTGTAGACCACGACCTGACTAATCGCACAAGTCTCTAGTCCAGGTTTATCGTCTATTCGGGTTCCTTTCGCGAGGAGATCCGACCGGAGTTTCGCTCACAGCCCCAAACGATGTGTGCAGGGTTCCCGAGACACCAAATGGGCGCTCGGTACACCGTGCCACGGTGTATCTACCGCATCATAGCCCACCCCTAGGGTCAGCGGTACGCACGGCCGCCAACACATATCCTATAAACACCAGAAACTAATTGCAACTCCTGGACAGAGGACGAGAGGGGTCAGTAAGTTGAGCGGGGTCATATTTCAGGGCCCAATGTGTGGTAGTAGCTGTTTCATGGATCACAAACATAGAACTCAGTTCCTGAGAACGGTTTCAATGAGACAACCCACCATGTACTCCTACATGGCCTCTCACCGCTACCTTTACCAAATCGTGTTCACACACTTAGCTCACACACAGTAGGGCATGTTCACAACTTTCCAATTCATTCCCGATGAATCGGACCTGACACAACTCTAAGCAATAGCAGGCATGACAAGCAAACATGAATGAGTAGGCACATTAGGGCTCAAACAACTCCTACTCATGCTAGTGGGTTTCATCTATTTACTGTGGCAACGACAGGTCATGCAAAGGAAAGGGGTTCAACTACTGTAGCATGTAATAGTTGATTCGTTGTTGTCCTAATGCAGTAAAAGAGAGAAGGAGCGAGAGAGTGGGGTTGTGTCGGAATGAACAAGGGGGTTTTGCTTGCCAAGCACTTCTGAAAATAGTATAGTTCTTCATCGGTGACATCGATCTCATTGTCGGAACCATGTCTATCGAGAGGGGACAAATACTGGAAAATAAAGAGGAACATAATCAATGCAATGCAACAATTATGATGCATGATAATGTCATGGCAATATGCTGTTGATTGAGCTAATGCAACTAGCAATCATATTAAATGAAGTTGGTTTGAACCAAGGGTTCAAATTCAAACTCCATATGTGCTTATTTAAATGTTAATTATGCAAATTGCCCTGTACAGCAACCCTAGGTTGTTCAAACATGCATGCAAATGCCATAAACAGATTCCTTGAATTTTTCTAATAATTTTTCATATATAATTTATTTGATTTGGAGCTACGGTTGATTTACTATGAATTTTAGAAGTTTTAACTATTTTCTGGAATTTTCTGAATAATAATTAATCCAAAAATGAGTTATGGCGTCAGCACTACATCACTGTGACGTCAGCAGGTCAACTGACCCGGTCCAGGTCAAACCTGACCAGTGGGGTCGACACGTCAGTGACACAATTAACTACCAGGGTTAATTAAATCTAACTAATCAAACTAACAGCCACTGGGCCCATTGTCAGAGTCAGCGGGGGGGGCTAATTAGTCCTAAACTAATCTAGTCAGGGGCGGGGCCCACGTGTGTTGACCCTAGGGAGGTGAAACCCTGGGTTGAACAGGTCAAACCTGCCGGCGACTCGACGCCGGCGAGGCCAGACACGGCGGTGAGGCTTGGAAAACTTCCTCCGGCGACCAAATCAACGACGGAGCCCATATACGAGTAGCTGGAGCTCGCACGCGTTGAGTGGTGCTCTCAGCTTCACCGGAGATGGCCCGGAACGATGGCGGCGACAACGGCAGCGGCGGTCGGAGTTCGGCCGAGCTCGGGGGCGCGGCTGCAGCGGGCAAAAGCGCGAACTAAAGCGTGGGCAAGGCACTACGCGGTGCGGCGGGCGTGTTTGGCACATTGGCGCAACCTAATGGTCGTCGAAGCAACGCCGGCGACGAACTCTTGCGGTGGAGCGTCTCGTCTCTGGTGGAGGAGGCGGTTAGAGGGCGCAAACAAGGCAAAGAAGAGGGGGAGGCGGCTTAGAAGCTCACGGCGGATCCAGCAGAGGCGACGACGAGGTCGGGGAGAGGCTGGAGCTCGCGAATCCCCGACGAGTCTGCCGGCGGTCAGAGGTTGAAGACGAGGTTGGGGATGACGCTGCAGGGCTTCCGGAGGGGCGTGGCTCGGTGGGGAGGGAGAGGGGGTCGAGGCGAAGCTCCTGAGCTCAGCGGCAGGGTGAGGGGTGGCCGGTGGCCGCAGGAACGGCAAGCGGCGGCGACGGGCTCTGTTCGAGAAGAGAGCAGAGGAGGGGGAAAAGCGCTTGAGAGAGTGAGAGAGGGGTCGGGACTGCGTGGCGTCGCGAGGGAGGCCCAGGGCGACGAGGGGGAAGCGGCAGGAAGCAGGATGTGGCCGGGCGCGTGCCGGTGTGCCTCGGCCACGCGCGCTGTCTATTGGCGCGGGGAGGAAGATGACAGGGGAGGGCCAGGTGGGCTGGGCCGGCCACTCGGGCCGCCAGGTGGCTGCACAGGTAAGTTGGCCCAGGTAAGTTTCTGTTCTCTATTTTCTAAATTGTTTCTGTTTTCTATTTTTCTGCAATTGTTTTGACTTAATTAAAATGCTAAGACATTTCCAAAAATCATGAAACTAATCATGGCTACTGTTTATAATATATCCAACAGTAAACATTTTAGTTTATGATTATTTGAGCATTTAAAATATTTTATAGCATTTAAATGCCCAAATGCAAATATAATATGATTTAATTCAGAGCCCAAATATGTCATGGAAAAATGTGCAACACCTCTGGTTATTGCTTCCAGCATTTTCCAGAAATGATGAACATTTTTGAAAACCATTTGGATTCACTGAGAATATTTTTAGTTGAACCTAGTGAATTTCATTTGGTGCTAGGGTTTCAACAATCCCCATTTCAAGTTTCTTTGGAATTAAAACATGATGGCATGAAGAACAAGCAAAGTCAAGCAAGGCCTGAACTGAGGCTGTGACAGCTCACCCCCACTAAACAAGAATCTCATCCCGAGATTCAAGCATAGGGTAAGGTGAAGGGGGGAACACAAGCTAACATAATCTTCATGATCCAGGTTGCACCTCATAAGGTTGTTGATTCATTGCATACGTTGATTTTGACATCCTCGCTTTTGAGATCTTCATCCACGCGATGACAACGAAAAGAAACCCTACTAGGATTGGTCTTCTCGAAGATCGAGCTATACAATATCACTTGCGGAATGAGATGTTGAAACATCTCAAGTTGAGACACAAAACACATCGAGAGGGATGGAAGAACAATGACAGGGTTTGATTTGGTGGGCAACAATTCCACGCTTAGAAAGATGGTGGATGGTGTCAAGGTGGGGAGGAAATAATTGCCATGATCCCGTAATGGGGCACCTTGGGAAAGGTGACTCGTTGGACTGTTCCCTTAAGTGGCAAAAAGAATTACTTTTGATCCATAGATCATTGAAACTCTTCATACCAGCTTAAGGCAAATTACAATTGATTGTTTGAAAGAGCTCGAACAAATTGCATACTCGGACTAGGATGGATGATGTGGACTACCTTGTTGAAGACAATGCAATGGATGACTTTGCTTATCATTGGAAATGGATGGGACCCATGGTAGTACCACTGTTGAAGATGATCCTGACCAGGAATTACCGAGAAGGTAGTCCAAGATAGAATGGCACAACGGCGGTGCAAGCTGGGAACAAAATGCAAATGTTGGGAATGATTCTAGTAACTGGGGGTAAACTCAACAGTAGAGAGTGATTCCACTATTTGAATGGTTCTAGCATAATCGAGGAAACCGAGAGCATAACAACCCATGAGGAACAACTTCTAGAATAAGTTGCACTAAATCCTCATGGAGAAGATTGTCAAATAGCTCAATCAAGATACTACAATGATAGATCTTCTGGGTAGGTGTGTCGGCCAGAACATCAACCTTGTCGGGACCTACATCATAAATCTTGGAATAGCTCCAACCATCATATCTGCCTGAGATTCAGATCTGGATGGTAACATGATATTTCAGACAACATGTCCGGAAGAAAGTTTGCAACACAAACCGACGAGACGATGTTGTGAGATTCTCGGGAATTGAACTACAATAGTAAACTCCAAAACATGAGCTGATTCTGCTACATATATGTGGACACGTTGTCCAAGACAAACATGGCCATCTAGTAGTCTTATAATAAAAACACTATCAAGTTCTGGTTGGGAACCATCATTGGAATAACAAAGTCTTGTGCATGTCCGTCCGGGCCCTTCAGGATTAGCGCATGAACTTCTTTTCTTTGAACAAATCAATCAGTGGCTTGGTGTGCTAGGAAATACCGATGGGATGGAGGTAGCTAATCTCTCAAGCCATAGTATACTTCGCACGTGCATGAGTGACTTGGGATGATTCCCGAGGAAGCAAAACTAACTTTCTCGAATTCACAACGGCAACTTGCACCTAATGCACGTGAACTTGGAGAAAGCCACTTCTTGCACCAAACATATACCTCATGAACGCAACATGAAGGCAATGGTTACAAAGTTGCAAATACTAGCTTAATGTTAAACATGAATCATGGGGGAGACAAAATGTTGCTGATGGGCTTAACAGCAACTCATCGGGATTTCCATATCACTGGACTTCCACCATCATGTGAACACGGTGATAGCATTGGTCAGACCAAAGGATGTAATGGTGTATGCTCGAGGAATCAACCACGAGTAAGACAACATTACGAATATTGTTGGTTCTAACTTGATTTGATGATAGCCCATACTCAAATCAAAGATTGGATAAGATGATAGGTCCATTAACTGATCACGAGGGTCAACCGATGACAATACCATCTTTCTTCAACACACACACACACACACAAAAGATATCCCTTAACATGAACTAAGTCAGACAAGCTTTTATCTTCCAACTCTCCAAGTTGTTGTTTAGCTTAACCAACTAGCTCAGGGTTATCCAACACAGATTCTTGGAGAAAGGGTGGTTCAGTCGGGGAACAACCTGGTGATACTTCCGAGAAGGTATTTGGAAAATCACGAACCACCGATATGTTACTAAGCTCGAGAACAATCTTGCATTTCAGACAATACGATGTGATCAAAAGAGCAAGGGATTCAATCCTAACTCAAAGATCGAAGAGTGCACCAGAAATAAGAACAAGGTAGCATGATCAATCCTAGAATAGTGTTTCGATAACCAACACACTAAGAATGATATTAGTGTCCATTAACTACCAAGCAACACGGTTGCTAGGAGTATTGATTTTACACATCATGGTTCACTTGCCGGCATTCCGGTTGTGACAACACGGGACCGAGGAATGAAAAATGATGGCAAGAAGTATCACTGCGTCAAGAATTCATGAGAGATGGTGCAATTCTCATGACAATCCTGACATAAAGGGGGTAATACTCCAGGGTAGAACAGAGCAAAAGATGGGTTGGCATTTGATCTGCAGAACACAACTGCTTTGACCCGATCCTGGATATGGATGAGGTGCTGGAGTTTGTTTCTCCTAGTCATTCCGAAATAGAATGGCTTAACGTACCACAAGAATAATAGGCATCGTTGGACGAATGCACGCATACTCTTGGCTATCAACTGATAGAGGATGGTCGGAATACAACTGAAGAGGAACATATAACTTTCTGAGTTGTGGATGCATAGATTAGTATGTCGAGCAAAACTCAACATTTCTTCCGGACAACCCATGCAGAAAGGTAGGACTGGCAGATTCACAATGTAGAATGGAGAACTCATCAAGAGCACTCTTATTGTGATCTTTTGGTTCAAAGGATTTTGCCATATTGGTTCATGGTATTGGAAGAAGGATATACCACAGACCTCGAGGACTATCGCAGGGTTACTAATATCTTGAGGGAACTAGCAAATACTAACAACATGAAATAGGTGAACCTCGGGTTCAAAACCCAGGAGTAGAATGCCTACTACTAAGTGGCATCACGGGATGCTTTCGAGAATGGTGGCCAGAATATCACACCGGGAACACAAAGCATTGCTAGATTACTAGGTGACTCCCTAAAACACCTAGGGCCATAATAATAACTCCAACATACACGTCAAGGCAACGGAGTACCTCAACACACCGATTAGTGTGCTTAATCTGGCCCAAAAATACAACAGGAACATGGATGAAAGATTTGCAAGTGCATCAGACTACTTAGAAACCTGGGATGACTCGGATAGCATAACGACTGTAAATGCTCAAAAAGATTTGAGACATCCTGCAAAATGGTGGCATAACCACTCAACATTACAATATCAAGGTTCCGGGACCAATTATGAACACACGAAAGTACTGGAAACTGAACTGCGACATGAATCAATCCTATAAGTCAACGGGTTAGTAACACGTAATCCTGATGGATAGATGAGAAGTCCTAGTTTCTTAACCCTGTAGAAAGGAAGAGGGTGACTCAGATCAGATGGCATGAGATATAAGGAGTAAAAGAGCCTTACGTTCCATCCCACAATCAATTCCCTTATATAACTAAAGCATTTCTAGACTCAACTTCGACTAGTTTGGCTTAGTAATCCTACAGGCTGTCAGGCTCTGATACCAACTCTATCACGACCCCGATTCCAAGTCACATTGATCTAGCCGGTAACACCTCATATCACTTTGTGGCCTCACGCACGGTATTCCCACGGGTGTCGCCTTACCATGGCCCGGGACCGTTTGCGCCTTTTGGCTCACGGATATGATAGTGTCGCTAGCATCCATATGACAGAGAATCCAGGCCGACACGGCTAGTCGTGAACCCAAAGCGGCACTAACCTATGGGGATAGGCATACATGAGTCACATCGAGCATGTTGGTTAGCAGCGTGTGAATCTGGGATGTAGCACTGGGCTAACAGGACTCCGGGAACCCGGGCTATAGCAGGCTAGGCAAGGACTCCGGATGTCACCGCGTGACATTTCCCCGAAGGGACAGACACAGGAACGAAGTGAAACACATGCCGGCTAGTCAAGTGTCCTGAGCAGTAGTGCTGGGCTAACAGGACTCTGGTGAACCGGGCTGTAGCGGACTACTATGGCTCATGGAAGCACTAGACTACATTTCCCCATAAGAGAGGCCGCCAAGGATAATCAACTAGATTGTCGGATCCCACACATACCAAGCATTTCAATCATACACACGATATGCTCGATATGTGTAAATACAACATGGCCTCACAACATAACTCTACAACTCAAGTATTTATTCATTAGGCTCCGAGGAGCGAGATATTACAAACATGGGTCTCATGACCCAACAATCATAGCATACAAATCAAAGCACATGCGGAAGCTTAACATGTATGAGTACAGACATCTACAAATGAAAAAGGCTGAGAAGCCTGACTATCTACCAGATCCTGCCGAGGGCACAAGATCGTAGCTGAGGTATCAAGCTAAACGTCGAAGTCCACACGAAACTACTAGCGAGACTGACGTCTCTCTGCAAAACATAAAATAGGCAAACGTGAGTACAAATGTACCCAGCAAGACTTACATCAGAACTATCTACATATGCATCGGTATCAATAAAGGGGGTGGTGGAGTTTAACTGCAGCAAGCCAGCTTTGACTCAGTGGCTAACCTGAACTACGACTGCAAGCAACTCTTTTGAGGTGGCGCACACGAGTCCACATATTCACCATATCAATACACCACTATGGATCCGCTCCCATCTACCTACGAGAACGCCATCCATAGCACTCACGCTTATCTTGCGCATTTTAGAGTATCCACTTTCACTTGTCTATGAACTGTTATAGGCAACCCAGAAGTCCTTTACCGCGGACACGGCTATTCGAATAGATCATTTATAACCCTGCAGGGGTGTACCTCTTCACACACGCTCTCGCCACTTACCACCATGTACACGTCATGTATCTCGGCAACCTTCGAGCGGAAGCCTGGCGAGGGAGTCGGCCACGACCTGACTAACCACACAAGTCTCTAGTCCAGGTTTATCGCCTATTCGGGTTCCATCCGCGAGGAGATCCGGCCGGAGTTTCGCTCACAGCCCCAAACGATGTGTGCAGGGTTCCCGAGACACCAAACGGTCGCCCAGTACACCGTGCCATGGTGTATCTACCGCATCATAGCCCACCCCTAGGGTCAGCGCTACGCACGGCCGCCAACACATATCCTACAAACACCAGAAACTAGTTGCAACTCCTGGACAGAGGGCAAGGGCAGGTTAATAAGTAGAGAGGTTCCATTGGTTTCGGGCCCAATGCGTGGTAGTAGTTGTTCATGGATCACAAACACAAAACTCAGTTCCTGAGGACGGTTTCAATGAGACAACCCACCATGTACTCCTACATGGCCTCTCACCGCTACCTTTACCAAATCATGTTCACACACTTAGCTCACACAGTAGGACATGTTCATCACTGTTCCAATTCATCCCCGATGAATCAGACCTGACTCAACTCTAAGCAGTAGCAGGCATGACAAACAAGCATGAATGAGTAGGCACATCAGGGCTCAAACAACTCCTACTCATGCTAGTGGGTTTCATCTATTTACTGTGGCAATGACAGGTCATGCAGAGGATAAGGGGTTCAACTACCGCAGTAAGTAACAGTTGAATCGTTGTTGTCCTAATGCAGTAAAAGAGAGCAGGAGCGAGAGAGTGGGATTGTATCAGAATGAACAAGGGGGTTTTGCTTGCCTGGCACTTCTGAAGATAGTATAACTCTTCATCAGTGTCATCGAACTCATCGTCGGGAGCACGTCTATCGAGAGGGGACAAATACCGGGAACAGAAGGAAACACAATCAATGCAATGCACAATATGATGCATGATCATGACATGTCAATATGTTGTGATTTGAGCTAATGCAACTAGCAATCATATTAAATGAAGTCGGTTTGAACCAAGGGCTCAAATTCAAACTCCATATGGGCTTATTTAAATGTCAATTATGCAAATTGCCCTGTACAGCAACCCTAGGTTGTTCAAACATGCATGCAAATGCCATAAACAGATTCCTTGAATTTTTCTGATAATTTTTCATATATAATTTATTTGATTTGGAGCTACGGTTGATTTACTATGAATTTTAGAAGTTTTGCTAATTTTCTGGAATTTTCCGAATTATTTTAAATCCAGAAAACCAATACTGCGTCAGCATGACAACAGCATTGCGTCAGCAGGTCAACTGGGTTGACCCAGGTCAAACCTAACGCATGGGACCCAACAGTCAGTGTCTTAGGGCTGGTAGGGTCACAGACATGTGGGCCCAGTCAACAGCCACGTCAGCTTGGTCAAAGCTGACACATGGGCCCATAGTGGTTAGGTTAAAAGTAAATAGGTGTTACCCCATGGTTAATTAGAGTGGTGGGGCCTGCCTGTCAGTGACACAATTAACTACCAGGGTTAATTAAATCTAACTAATCAAACTAACAGCCATTGGGCCCACTATCAGAGTCAGCGGGGGGGGGGGGTAATTAGTCCTAAACTAATCTAGTCAGGGGCGGGGCCCACGTGTGTTGACCCTAGGGAGGTCAAACCCCTGGTCGAACAGGTCAAACCTGCCGGCGACTCGACGCCGGCGAGGCCAGACACAGCGGCGAGGCTCGGAAAACTTCCTCCGGCGACCAAATCAACGGCGGAGCCCATATACGAGTAGCTGGAGCTCGCGCGCGTTGAGTGGTGCTCTCAGCTTCGCCGGAGATGGCCCGGAACGATGGCGGCGACAATGGCAGCGGCGGCCGGAATTCGGCCGAGCTCGGGGGCGCGGCTGCAGCGGGCAAAAGCGCGAACTGAAGTGCGGGCAAGGCACTACGCGGTGCGGCGGGCGTGTTTGGCACATTGGCGCAACCTAATGGTCGCCGGAGCAACACCGGCGACGAACTCTTGCGGCGGAGCGTCTCGGCTCTGGTGGAGGAGGCGGTTAGAGGGCGCAAACAAGGCAAAGAAGAGGGGGAGGTGGCGTAGAAGCTCACGGCGGATCCAGCAGAGGCGACAACGAGACTGGGGAGAGGCTGGAGCTCGCGAATCCCCGACGAGTTTGCCCGCGGTCAGAGGTTGAAGACGAGGTTGGGGACGACGCTGCAGGGCTTCCTAAGGGGCGTGGCTCGGTGGGGAGGGAGAGGGAGTCGAGGCGGAGCTCCTATGCTCAGCGGCAGGGCGAGGGGTGGCCGGTGGCCGCAGGAACGGCGAGCGGCGGTGACGGGCTCCGTTCGGGAAGAGAGCAGAGGAGGGGGAAAGCGCTTGAGAGAGTGAGAGAGGGGTCGGGACTGCGTGGCGTCGCGAGGGAGGCCCAGGGCGATGAGGGGGAAGCGGTAGGAAGCAGGAGGTGGTTAGGCGCGTGCTGGCATGCCTCGGCCACGCGCGCTGTCTATTGGCGCGGGGAGGAAGACAACAGGGGAGGGCCAGGTGGGCTGGGCCGGCCACTTGGGCCGCCAGGTGGCTGCACAGGTGAGTTAGCCCAGGTAAGTTTCTGTTCTCTATTTTCTAAATTGTTTCTGTTTTCTATTTTTCTGCAATTGTTTTGACTTAATTAAAATGCTAAGACATTTCCAAAAATCATGAAACTAATCATGGCTACTGTTTATAATATATCCAATAGTAAACATTTTAGTTTATGATTATTTGAGCATTTAAAATATTTTATAGCATTTAAATGCCCAAATGCAAATATAATATGATTTAATTCAGAGCCCAAATATGTCATGGAAAAATGTGCAACACCTCTGGTTATTGCTTCCAGCATTTTCCAGAAATGATGAACATTTTTGAAAACCATTTGGATTCACTGAGAATATTTTTAGTTGAACCTAGTGAATTTCATTTGGTGCTAGGGTTTCAACAATCCCCATTTCAAGTTTCTTTGGAATTAAAACATGATGGCATGAAGAACAAGCAAAGTCAAGCAAGGCCTGAACTGAGGCTGTGACATGAAAACACAAGGTGAATCCTTGCAATGATTAGATGGATCTTCGCGATGAGATAAAGCAGAAAAACTTGGAACTCCAGAAAAGGAAGATGAAGCAATTGAAACCGGAATAAGGAATTGAAACATTTGTTTGAAACAAGAATAAGAATTACATTATGCTCATCCTTCACCAATTAGATTGATGACAAACAATGGATTTGGCATGCTACTTATTCTCATAGAAAGGATTAAGATAGATATAGCGTCAACTTGGGAAGGTCTTCAACGAACCACCGGTAGGATTGTAAGAACGAATGAATCGATATGATACCAGGAGAAAAGGAATCTTGAATGAACCACCGTAAGAATAGAAAATGAATGTAGCAAAGGCACAATTCACCGGGAAGAATATGAAGAACGAATGAAGATACTTGAGGGTATTTGATACATGAGAACGAATAGATCACGAACTGATTAGAGAATATTTGAATGATGTACCAGTAAGATTTGGAGAACGAGAGCTAAAAGCTAAGAATGAGTAATATTTGAAAAGATGGCCTTCGGAGGAAAGAAATGGAAACAACTCATGAAATGCTTCGGATAGGTGAAAAGAATACTCACAATCAAAACAATTATGAGAAGATGGCATCAAGCTAGAATCATGAATCTTGAAGAGAATGGAGCAAGACTTAAGAGAAACTCTTCTTCGGTATTCAAATGCAGAGAATGACGACGAGAAGCACCACCATGAATTATTTAGACACTCCGGAAGAATCAAAAGCAAAGAGGTTGAGCCAACGATGAAAAGAATTTGAAAGATCTTGGAGAAATACATATGACCGATGATAATTCATTCTTACGTCAACTTTGAAAGAATTTAGGCTAGCTCCGGGAAAATTATAGGAGTCAGGTAAGATCCTAGGAAAAGACCTGTGGGTTAGGGCCCACTCAAAAGATACACCATTGAACGATTACTTGAAAGGGAGATTGCGTCGTTTGAATTAAATGGCTTCAATGAGATAACAACCTCGAAATAACTTGAATTGATCGAGAATTTAACCGTGAGTCTTCTGAGATATCTTCAGTACTCCGGAACAATTGAATAATAAGAAGTGGATGATTAAGAAGTGCACCGGCATGGGAAAACATTTGAACCGAGGAAAGAATATGATCGACAAGGCCTGAATTGAATCCACCGAAGAAGAAAAAGAGTGAAGAATATTGAACTTGTAGCTTCCTTAGCATCTTCATGAGAATCACCAGATATGAACATTGACGGAAAAGAATGGAGAGGCTTCCCATCAATAAAATGGATACTTGATTAAGAAATCCGAGTCCTTGAAGAAAAAGGGTGGGAGGGCAGGAAAACAAAGTCAACTTGAAGACGGATGAAACGAACACCATTGAGAAGAACTGAAAGGTGGTCTTGCGAATACTGACATGATCGGATCCACTTGAAGAGGAGCACACCAGTTGAGAAGAAATTTAGATGACAAGCTCTATGATCAAGAAGGATTTGTATTCACATAGGAATATGAGAACACCGCTGAGGAAAAAGGCATGGAATCAACATTTTTGACTTCGAAGCAACTCGAATACCACAATTCAAAACAAAACAAAGGATTGGCTTGCAGAATAAGCCGGAACAAACATATGATAGAGATTTCGTCCGAAGTTTTCGTGGTGGGGCCCACACGGGCTCGATTGTACAACACCGTCATGTACATGGCAGTGCACATGACATACGAAGCATCCCCAAGTCAGCATGGCCAAGGACTCTTAAAGACACAACGACACCACTATAAAACCAACCGTGGATAGGCGGACCACTAGACGTCGAACCCCAATTTCATATCATACATCTATCGGAAAGATATCCTAGGAGATACTTGAATTCCCACTTATAAACTCCCGAAACTTCCCGGTTATGCAATCATGTGTTGGGGATACAGGGGAAGCATAATATCTCACCCAAAACTAGCAAATCCTACATCCATCTGTATCCATCCTTCAACACATAACCAAGAAACCTTCGGAAATCGTTTACCTCAACCTTGGAAAAGCATCCGTTATACGAGTTATTGCAATACTCCCGAACTCCCGCCCCAGTACTAGGTGTCGTCGAGGTTATCTCACCAACAACTGCATAAAAGAGATTTTCGATGTCGGCGAAACTCAGGTATTCCAGAACTGCAACGATAAAATTGTGACGACAACACCTCATAGCTCAACTCCCCGGGACACTGCCACAACCCCTAAATGTCAGGAGGCACCAAGAACAATGTTCTCGTCACAAAACCATCGAAACGATTCCAAGATACCGACGTGATCCTAAAAAAATTCGTGAAATTTGAGAAGAGAAGAGTCAAAACTCTACGTCAGGAGGCCTCACCAGAGCGACGAAGGGACTGAGGAGTAAAAGAATCCTACTCTCCGATATATATAATCCTATAAGACTCAAAACATTTTTCTAGACTCAACAACGCCAGCAATTCAATCAAGCAGGGGGCTCCTAAGTCGGGGAAGGCGCTGATTACCAACTTGTAACACCCACGATGCGGTTATATCTCCCACGTGTCGGAGCACGACTTAGAGGCATAACCGCATAGTAGGCATGTCGCAAGAGGGGCAATCTTTACACATCCCATGTACTGAATAAGAAAGGGATAAAGAGTTGGCTTACAATCGCCACTTCACACAATACATGAATATAGCATTACATCATCCATAATACAATCAAGGTCCGACTACGGAACCAAAATAAAAGAAGACCACCCCTAATGCTAGATCCCCGATAGCCCCGACTGGGCTCCTATACTGATCAACAGAAACAAAACAAAACAACGAACAAGATCTTCATCGAGCTCCCACTTGAGCTCAGCTGCATCATCTACACCGGTATCAATGACACCTGCAACTGGTTTTTGAAGTAATCTATGAGTCACGGGGACTCAGCAATCTCACACCCGCGAGATCAAGACTATTTAAGCTTATGGGTAGGAAGAGGTAGTGAGGTGGAGCTGCAGCAAGCACTAGCATATATGGTGGCTAACATACGCAAATGAGAGCGAGAAGAGAAGCAAAGCACGGTCGTGAACTAGAAGTGATCAAGAAGTGATCCTGAAAGCTACTTACGTTCAAGCATAACACAAGAAACCGTGTTCACTTCCCGGACTCTGCCGAGAAGAGACCATCACGGCTACACACGCGGTTGATGCATTTTAATTAAGTTAAGTGTCAAGTTCTCTACAACCGGACATTAACAAATTCCCATCTTCCCATAACCGCGGGCATGGCTTTTGAAAGTTCAAAACCCTACAGGGGTGTCCCAACTTAGCCCATCACAAGCTCTCATGGTCAACAAAGGATATTCCTTCTCCCAGGAAGACCCGATCAGACTCGGAATCCCGGTTACAAGACATTTCGACAATGGTAAAACAAGACCAGCAAAGCCGCCCGATGTGCCGACATCCTGATAGGAGCTGCACATATCTCGTTCTCAGGGCAACACCGGATTGTCCAAACTTCCGGTAGGCCATCCCAAAGTTGCCCCTGGTGGCCATCGGCGGCTGACAGGTTCGGACCAACACTTAAACAAGCACTGGCCCGGGGGGTTAAAATAAAGATGACCCTTGAGTCTGCAGAACCCAAGGGAAGGTGATAGGTTGTTAGTGCAAATGTAGAACCAGGTTGGGCCTTGCTGGAGGAGTTTTATTCAAGGCGAACTGTCAAGGGGTTCCCATTATAACCCAAATGCGTAAGGAACACAAAATCAAGGAACATAACACTAGTATGACGGAAACTAGGGCGACAAGAGTGGAACAAAACACCAGGCATAAGGCCGAGCCTTCCACCCTTTACCAAGTATATAGATGCATTAATTAAAATAAGATATATTGTGATATCCCAACAAATATCCATGTTCCAATGTGGAACAAACTCCAATCTTCACCTGCAAGTAGCAATGTTATAAGTGGGGCTGAGCAAACCGGTAACATAGCCAAACAACGGTTTGCTAGGACAAGGTGGGTTAGAGGCTTGACAAGGCAACATGGGAGGCATGATAAAGCATGTGGTAGGTATCGCGGCATAGCAAAAGAGTGAGCAACTAGCAAGCAAAGATATAAGTGATTTCGAGGGTATGGTCATCTTGCCTGAGATCCCACAAGGAAGAAGAACGAGTCCATGAAGAAGACAAACGGACGTAGTCGAATGGATCCTGACAAACGCGACGTTATTGGAACTAACCCGAAGAAGCAACATTGGAAAGAGGCAAACAACATGGTAAACAACCATCACATAATCATGGCATGATGCTCAAACAAGTATGGTGCATGTCCGGTTTAATGAGGCATGGCATGGCAAAGTGGACAAGCAATCCTACAAATTAAGTGGAGCTCAATATGCAACGAGTTTCATATTGATGAAGCACCACATTTGTTTATTTAGTTCGATCTCATTTATGTACCCAACAATTTTAAATGTTGATTAACATGGCAAGGGGTGAAGCAAAAGAAAACTACCTATCTAGGCAAGTTTAAATGAGGCCGGAACAACAAACAACAATTCCGGAAAAATCCTCATGTGCATATTTTTAGGTTTGGTACTGTTCTGCCCTAATCCATATTTTAGAGTTGTTAAACATGCAAAGTAAAGCCACCATGTTAAACTAGGCATTTTTCTATCCCATTTACATATAAAGTTTGTTAGGTTTGGAGCTACGGTTATTTAGTTATGAATTAATTCATTTTAGCATGGCATTTAAGCAAATTAAAGCAAACAACATTTTTAACATTTCAAACATGGATGAAAGTGGCATATTATGAAACTAGATGAAATTTTAGTCATTTTTCATATAAAGTTTGTTTTAATATGATGCACCGTTTGTGAGTTATTATATGCATGTTGTGCAAGGAGTTTTCTGTAAAACTGCAAAACCCTGGTTAAAAGACAAATTCACCGATCTGGAAAAAAATGTAAGCGGGCCAAATCTAGCCAGGCCAAAGTAAGGAGGGAAAAAAAGGAGGCGCTGGGGGGGGTTTGCCTCACCATGGGCCTTGGCCCGATTGGGAGGGAGGCTGCAGGAGGGGCGCTGGGTAGGGATGAAAATGGAGCGGAAACTTTCCGTTTTTCCGGAGGAAAAATGGAAACAGAGAGGAAATATGAAAATGGAAACGGAAATTTGCAAAACGGAAGCGGAAATGGAATTTTTTATGCGGAAACGGAAACAAAAACGGAACGGTGTTTTCCGGTGGAACATGCATGGAAATGGAACTTTCCGTTTCCGTGAATATGGAATTTCTGTTTTTACTATAGACCTATAGCTGCTTTGTAGCCCAACCACCAAAGAGAACACAATGGCACAATTAGTAGAATGGATCTAAGGCCCAACTTCTACTACCACACATGTACTCAGCTTGACCCTATACGCAATTGTCTGGTACTACTACAATACTACACTAAGTTGCTAACATAATGATACTATTTTGTAGCCATGTTAGCAACTCATTAAATTTGTTTATTTTTGTGTGTATTTCTCTATGATTCAAGGGGTTTTTAAGTTCCGATCTATGTCTATTTCTGTTTCCGTATCCGCTTTGTATTTGCTCCGTGTCTGTTTCCGGTAGTATCTGTTTCCGTATTCATTTCCGGGGTTTCTGTATTCATTTCCGCTTCTGCAAAAAAATATGAAAACAAATATGATAGCACTCAGTTCCGTCCGTTTCCGCTCCGTTTTCATCCCTAGCGCTGGGCCATGGCTACTCGAGAAGCAGGGCGCGGTCAATGCGCTAGCGATACAAGGATCGAGACGCTCGTCCTCCTCTGCAACTGCTTCGATGCAGAGGACACCAGCGGTGCAGGAGGCCGCATCTGCGGGGCTTGGCGGCGGCTTGAGGGACTTGGCGGGGCGCCAGCGACGCGGACGAGATGAAGGGGACTCCGGCGGAGAAGCTCTAGGCGGCGGCACTGTCCCCGAAGCTGCACAAGGCCGAGCACCATGGTGGTTGCAGCGGCGACTGGCTGCTGCGGGAGATGTAGCCATGGCGCGGGGTGGGGTTGGAGATGCAGCAGTGTCTTGACGACAAGGACGGTAGGAGGCGCCCGGACGGAGCGAAGATGGTTAGGAACGGGCGCGGGGGTGATCCAGCGGCCAGTCGTTCCACGCGGGTGAGCAGAGGCGCGTCGAGCTCGTTCCCGAGCAGAGGACGATGATGGACTTGGCGCAAGCTCCCGACGACGGGGAGGACCGGGAAAGGTGGGATCTGGCCGGTTCCTGGGCGAGGACGGCGACTGCTCGCGGTTCAGTGGAGGTCCAGGGCGGCTGCGATTGTCTCCCTGCTGGTGCTGTTCATCGACGAGGGCGGAGCAAGGCGGGGGCATGGCGACGCGGACGCCGGGGTTGGGCTCCTGTCTGTGAAAGAGAAAGAGAGAGGGGTGAGGTCAGGGAGAGTTCACGGGAGAGAAGAGCGAGAAAAGAGCATGGGAAGGTGCGAGACGGCCTGGTGGCTGGACGTGGTCGCCGGCGGCAGTACCGGTTGCCGGACGACGAGGTGAGGTGGAGGAGCACGGGGAGGTGCCTTGGCTTGCGGTCGACGGCGGGAGGCGGCATGGATGCAGATCAGCAGCGTCTGGTCTTGAGGAAGTGGGGCGATGGCCATGGTGGATGGATCGGGAGGAGGTTGTGGCTGGCTGCCTGTGGGTGGAATTTGGCGGCGACGAGGGGGTTGGTCCGGTTGGAAAATCGAGGGGGGATTTTTGGATTTGGGGAGGATCCCGGGGTGGGAGATAATGCGGCGGCGGCAGGGATAAATCCCTTAGATTTTAGGGTTGGCTTGATTTGGTGGGTGGTGGTCTTATATATGGAAATAGGATTGAGGTAGGACCCTCCGATCGAAATCGGGCGGTCGAGAAAAATAGGCTAGGGAGTCCAAATAAGAAAATAGTGATGTTTTATAGATGTTTGGGGATGTTCCGGACCCATCGGTTAGGACTGCTCGGGTCGGGTTCGGGGAAGTTTCAGACGCGCGGGAGGGGTCTACGCACTGCACAAAGAGGGGTAGGCTGGGCCTAGGTGGACTGTGAAGAAGGGCTTGGGCTAAGAGGAAAGAGGGGGAATGCAGCCCGGCGACTGTTTGCGGAGACCGAAAACGTCCGACGGTTTGACCGACTATATTGTCGCTATAGTTATCCGTTGGGGCATCAAACGAACTCCGAATGCGATGGAACTTGGCAGGCGGCCTACCTACACTATAACAAGACCACACGGCAACTTTCAGCCCATTCTGAGAACATTTTTTGGCCACTTATAGAATAATATTTTGGACATGCCACGGGCGCGTGCGAGTGTGACTGGGTTCAGAACGGACAACGGAAGGAACGGGGAGACCGGGACGGATGCAAGTTTTGAAAGCATAATGATGCAATGCACATGATGACATGGAAAGATATGACACACAATCAAATGATAAGGCACAACAACGAATAACTAGAAGACACCTGGCGCGTCGGTCTCGGGGCATTACATTACTAGAGACCACCTGGCGGTTCCCGTGTTCATCTTAGCTTCTTGCCGCATCGGTTGTTGCTTCTGGAATGTGTCCGGTAGTCATACTGCCGGAAAGGCCTTCCGAAGAGTTAGGCCCTGAAAGAGAAAAGGAATGTCAAAGGTATATAGCCCCTAGTGTGGTTAAGCCACAATGCGGGGCGTGTCCTGATTGTGCCCCCGCCTATGTCCATGGTATTTTCAATGCGTAGTTATTACGTGCGGCACGACTTTCATTGCTGCACGGGGACTGGGACGGGGGCCGAATTGCTAGGCGAGCGCAGATCGCGCCAGGCGATCCTGTTGTAGATTATTCCGGACTCGCTTGAAGGTGTCTGGGGGCTGTAACACCGAATGAGTGGTCTGTCTGAATAGGCTGCTTTGTGCCTCCGCTACAAGGGCCGCAGTGTGCTCTTCCATACGGAGCAAGCGTTCTGTGTTTCCATTTACTGTTATGACCCCGCGAGGACCTGGCATCTTGAGCTTGAGGTATGCTTAATGCGGCACTGCATTGAATTTTGCAAATGTTGTCCGTCCGAGTAGTGCATTATAGCCACTGCGAAACGGGACGATGTCGAAGATTAACTATTCGCTTCCGAAGTTATCCGGTGATCCGAAGACCACTTCCAATGTGATTGAGCCTGTGCAATAGGCCTCTACACCTGGGATGACACCTTTGAAGGTGGTTTTGCTGGGTTTGATCCTTGATGGATCGATACCCATTTTTCGCACTGTATCCTGATAAAGCAGGTTCAGGCTGCTGCTGCCGTCCATAAGGACTCGAGTGACATGAAATCCGTCAATGATGGGGTCTAGGACCAGTGTGGTAGATCTGCCATGACGGATGCTAGTGGGGTGGTCCCTGCATCGAAGGTGATCGGACAAGCAGACCATGGGTTGAACTTTGGGGTGATGGGCTCCATCGCGTAGACGTCCCTTAGTGCACGCTTCCGCTCCCTCTCGGGAAAGTGGGTTGCGTATATCATGTTTACTGTCTTTACTTGTGGGGGAAACCCCTTCTGTCCCCCCTAGGTTCGGCGGCCGGGGCTCCTCCTCGTCATCGCTATGCAGCCCCTTGTCCTTGTTTTCGGCATTTAACTTGTTGGCCTGCTTGAACACCCAGCATTCCCTGTTGGCGTGATTAGCTGGCTTTTTAGGGGTGCCGTGGATTTGACACGAGCGATCCAGTATGCGATCTAGACTGGACGGAGCCGGAGTATTTTGAATGGCTTTTTCTGCTGACCGGATCTAGAGCCTTTGAATCCAGCGTTGACTGATGTATCTTCGGTGTTATTGCCATTATTGCGGGGCTTTGGTCTATTACGACGTTGCCTACCATTGACGTCTTTGGTATCCAAGGTAACCGGATTCCTTGATGTGTTGTTGCTGCAAGCCAGCCAGCTGTCCTCGCCTGCGCAAAAGCGGGTCACGAGTGTTGTGAGGGCTACCATAGATTTCGGCTTCTCCTGGCCGAGGTGGCGGGCGAGCCACTCGTCATGGATGTTATGTTTGAATGCCAGTAGGGCTTCTGCATCCGGACAGTCTATGATTTGATTTTTCTTGGTCAGGAACTGTGTCCAGAATTGTCTGGCCGATTCCCCTGGCTGCTGGGTTATGTGGCTCAAGTCATCGGCATCCGGTGGTCGCACATAAGTGCCCTAGAAGTATTCAAGAAATGCATCTTCCAAATCCTCCCAACTGCTGACGGAATCTGCTGGCAAGCTATTCAGCCAATGCCGAGCTGGTCCTTTGAGTTTTAGTGGGAGGTACTTGATGGAATGTAGATCGTCACCGCGAGCCATGTGGATATGAAGGAGGAAATCCTCAATCCATACATCGGGATCTGTTGTGCCGTCATATGATTCGATATTTACGGGTTTAAAACCCTCCGGGAATTCATGATTCATAACTTCATCAGTGAAGCATAAGGGGTGTGCGGCGCCTCTGTGCCGGGCTATATCCCGACGTAGTTCGTATGAGCCTTGTCTGCTGTATTCGGCTCGGTCGGATTTACTCTTGGTGTATCCGGCGCGACGATCATCGTCCCGTGTGGGCACACGTGTTCGTGTCCCGTATATTGACCTTGCAATTTTTGCCTTGCTGTCCAAGATGTCTCGCAGGTCCTCTATGTTACCCCAGGCCTTAGTATCTTTGACTGAGTGGCGATGGGGTGCGGGCTGAACTTTGGGCTGAAACGCCTCTTTGTCTCGGCCATGTAGTGGCCGGTCAGCCACATTGTACACTGGTGAATGAGGTTTGAATACTTCCTCCTCGAGGTGGGGTAGCAACCTGCGTTTTGGGTAACTCTTGGACAGGCGCTCGAGTTCATGCTCCTTGGCCGCAAGGACTTCGGTCCACCTGTCTGCTAGCAAGTCTTGATCAGCTTGAAGCTGTTGCTATTTCTTCTTTAGGCTATTTGATGTGGCCATAAGCCGGCGCTTGAAGCGTTCTTGCTCGACAGGGTCCTCAGGCATGATAAATTCGTCGTCGCCGAGGCTCGCCTCGTCTTCGGAGAGAGGCATGTAATTGTCCTCCTCTGGTTCTCCATCTGCTGCCTGCTCTGGAGGGCTAGCTTGTTCGTCCTCCAGCTCTTAGCCGTGCTGGAGGGGACTGTTGTTGTCTTCGGTGCTATCCGGAGTGTTATTATCTCCTGTGCCAGTATCACTGCTCTTACTATGGCGGGACTTAGAGCGGTGCCGCTGATGTCGGCGCTTCGGTTGCTTCTTGGAGGGGTCATCCTCCTCTTTCTCCTCGCCATTGGCTTCTTTGGGGGTGTCCACCATATATATATATATATATATCATATGATGAGGTGGCGGTCCAGTGCCCCGAGGGCGGTGGATCCTGTTCGTCTCCGGCTTCGTCGTCCATACCGTCGAAGTCTTCAGAGCTGAAGTCGAGCATGCCAGTTAAGTCGTCGACATTGGCTACTAAGTGGGTGGTGGGTGGGCAGCGAATTTCTTTGTCGTCTGCATCCCATTCTGGCCAGACATAGTTCGGCCAAGGTTCTCATGACATGGAGAGATACCTTAATGAATTTAGCACATCTCCAAAAGGTGAGTGCTGAAAGATATCCGCGGAGGTGAACTCCATGATCGGCGCCCAGTCGAACTCGACGTGCACGGATACGAGCGGCTCGGAGTCCGTGGCCGAGGATGAATCCAGTGTTTCGGCAACACGGCTCTCGTAAGGGGTGAAGTCAGTATCCGGCTCTATCGCCGTTGAGAGTGCGGCCTCCATGGCGGGGTCCATCCCTCCGCTCTCGGATGGTGCGACTTGCTCCAGATAAAAGGCCGGAGTAGCTGCGGATGCGATCTCCCAAACATTGTCCGACGGTAGAGTTACGTCTTGCTCGTCGTGACTGCGCGGCGCGTCCGGCATGGGCTCGAATCCGTCGAAGATCAAGTCTCCACAGATATTGGCCGTGTAGTTCAAGTTTCCAAATCTGACCTGATGGCCAGGGGCGTAGCTCTCAATCTGCTCCAGGTGGCCAAGCGAATTGGCCCGCAGTGCAAAGCTGCCGAATATGAAGATCTGTCCGGGAGGAAAGCCTCACCCTGGACCGCATTGCTAGCGATGATCGAAGGAGCCATCGAGCCTTACGGTGGCGACACAGAGGAACTCTCAATGAAAGCACCAATGTCGGTGTCAAAACCGGCGGATTTTGGGTAGGGGGTCCCGAACTGTGCGTCTAAGGCGGATGGTAACAGGATGCAAGGGACACGATGTTTTACCCAGGTTCGGGCCCTCTCGATGGAGGTAATAGCCTATGTCCTGCTTGATTGTTCTTGATGATATGAGTATTGCAAGAGTTGATCTACCATGAGATCAGAGAGGCTAAACCCTAGAAGCTAGCCTATGGTATGATTGTATCTTGTCCTACGAACTAAAACCCTCCGGTTTATATAGACACCGGAGGAGGCTAGGGTTACACAAGGTCGGTTACAAAGGAGGGGATATTCATATCCATATTGCCTAGCTTGTCATCCACGCAAAGTAGAGTCCCATCCGGACACGGGACAAAGTCTTCAATCTTGTATCTTCATAGTCCAACAGTCCGGCCAAAGGATATAGTCCGGCTGTCCGGAGACCCCCTAATCCAGGACTCCCTCAAAGTGCTTCTGCTACAGTTGTAGGATCGAAACTATGTCTAGAGGGGGGTGATTAGACTACTTGACCAAATAAAAATCTAGCCCTTTCCCAATTTTAAGTCTTGGCAGATTTTAGCAACCTAGCACTAGTCAAGTAAACAACCTACACATGCAAGTCTAAGAGTATAGAAGCAGAATGTAAAACATTGCACATGAAGGTAAAGGAGGAGTTTGGAGGGAGCAAACGCAATGTGGACACGGAGATTTTTGGCGTGGTTCCGATAGGTGGTGCTATCGTACATCCACGTTGATGGAGACTTCAACCCACAAAGGGTAACGGTTGCGCGAGTCCACGGAGGGCTCCATCCACGAAGGGTCCACAAAGAAGCAACCTTGTCTATCCCACCATGGCCATCGCCCATGAAGGACTTGCCTCACTAGGGTAGACCTTCACGAAGTAGGCGATCCCCTTGCCTATACAAACTCCTTGGTTCAACTCCACAGTCTTGACGGAGGCTCCCAAGTGAAACCTAACCAATCTAGGAGACACCACTCTCCAAAAGGTAATAGATGGTGTGTTGGTGATGAACTCCTTGCTCTTGTGCTTCAAATGATAGTCTCCCCAACACTCAACTCTCTCTCATAGGATTGGATTTGGTGGAAAGATGATTTGAGTGGAAAGCAACTTGGAGAAGACTAGAGATCAAGATTTATGTGGTTGGAATGGAATATCTTGACCTCAACACAAGTGTAGGTGGTTCTCTCTCAGAAAATGTATGATGGAATTGTAGGCATGTTCTAATGGATCTCTCCATGAATGAAGAGTGGGTGGAGGGGTATATATAGCCTCCACACAAAATCTAACCGTTACACACAATTTACTAAACTCGGTGGGACCGAATCAGAAAACTCGGTCAGACCGATTCAGTTCAAAATGTGAACGTTAGGATTTTCGGTGGGACCGGCATGTCAACTCGGTGGGACCGATTTCATTAGGGTTAGGGCATAATGTAATCTCGGTGAGACCGATTACACAAACTCGGTGGGACCGATCTTGGTAATAAGCAAACAGATAGTTGGTCAGGCAAACTCGATGGGACCGATTCGCTCATCTCGGTTGGACCGAAACGTTATGAAGGGGAAATAGAGAGTTTGCATTGCAAACTCGGTGGGACCGATCGCTCATCTCGGTTAGACCGAAATGTTATGAAGGGAAATAGAGAGTTTGCAATCCCATCTCGGTGAGACCGAGATCCCTATCGGTGGGACCGAAGTGACTAGGGTTTTGTGGCAGTGGCTATGTCAACTGAACTCGGTGGCGCCGGATCGAAAGTTTCGCTGGGGCCGAGTTTGACTTTGGTTTGGGACATATGTGGATATGAGAAAGTGATTGAGGATTTTGGAGCATATCACTAAGCATTTTGAGCAAGTAACCCATTAAGCAACACCTCACCCCCTTTTAATAGTATTGGCTTTTCCTATGGACTCAATGTGATCTTGGATCATTAAAAGGTAAAATGTAGAGTCTTGAGCTTTAGAGCTTGAGCCAATCTTTTGTCCTCAGCATTTTGAGGGGTCCACATTTCTAATCCATGCCATGCCAATCATATAGCTTTCCTGAAATATTTATCTTGAAATAGTATTAGCTCAATGAGCTATATGTTGTTAGGAATTACCAAAACCACCCAGGGATAGTTGCACTTTCAATCTCCCCCTTTTTGGTAATTGATGACAACATATGGATCAAAGCTTCGACAAATGATAATAAGATTGAAATACATCGTCGCTTTGAGAAGTATGTGATAAGTAAGAGCTCCCCCTAAATTTGTGCATTATTTAAAATTTGCTTTTGAATGCAAAAGCACAATCGATTAGGATGATGGGTCTCTCTTCCATGTCACATACATCTTGGTGGAGCGCTCAAAATGATATAACTTAAAAAGCATGCACTCATCACCAAGTAAAGTGAATGATCATGTAGAGATATAAAAGATAGTATCATCCAAGCAAGCATTAAAGTAGCATATGATCAATCACATGATCACACAAGTACATAAAGTATCTCACACAGGCATACAATAAGAAGTTCAACCAAAAGGAAAAGAAGTAAAACACTCTCTCGAACCCTATGATCTATACATATTTCTCCCCCTTTGGCAACAAGTTACCAAAAAGTTCAAATATGCATAGTGCTATGCATCTCTCAGGCTTGGTCTACGGGAGGTGGTGTAGAGAGAACTCCAAGGACGAAGGCATCTGTTGGCGTAGTTGGAGCTGGTGGAGTGGCTGCTGGAGGTGGTACTGAGGCTGTGGCTGCTGGTGCTGATGTTTTTTCTCTTGTATCAAGTACATGCACTGCAGCAGACCTCTGTCCTCTAGGCACTCGCTGAAATGTATCAGTAGTTGCGTTCCCTCTATTCTCTTCCGCTTCCTCTTGGAGCTAATCAACTGTTGTTTGAATCTCGGTTACCTTTAGATCGAGATCATAAAATTTGGTTTCTACAATCCTCTCCATGCTCTCCTGGTTTTGAGTCAGGGTGGCCAAGCCCTTCTCAATCCTCAGTGTAGACTGGATCAGATATACAAGTTGATCTTGCTTGCTCTTCAGGAAAACTTGAGATTCCTATTCAACACTTGGCATCTTGGCAGCTTTCTCAACCTTTGCTTTGGCTCTCTTCTCCTGTGCTTGAGATGATGATGGTTCCTCCTCATTCATCACTACAGTGTTGTCTTCAAAATCAGGATATAAGGGTAGATGCTCCTTATCCAACAGATATGTTCCTGTGCCCATCTTGGAGTTGATAAGTTCCTAAATGTGTGGAGCATACCCATAGCTTCTCTTTTGGTCAGCGCCGGTCCTCTTGATTGTCTCTACAATCAGACTCATGACCTTGAACTTCAGAGGGACATCAAGAAGCTGTAGCAGGTTGATAGAATGCCCTCTGATCATCTTGTGATCTCCTGACTTGGGTAGCAATGTATGCCTAAGGATCCAGTTGATGGTAGGCAGACCAACCAATAAGTAATGTACTGATCCAAGCTTGTGAGTCTCCAAAGCTTTATCTGGGATCTCCTTGTACATGTTTGCCATAGAGTTGTGGTCTTTCTTCTTCTTGGCATACACATCCAAGTCATCCTCATGTTCCTCTGGGGCATTTATCAGCTTGGCCCATTCTTCAATAGTGGACTGGTACCTAGTACCTTCTGACATCCAAATGATCTTCCCATGTGGGTAAAAGTGAGTAGTGGAGTAAAACTACATGATCAGCTCATCATTCCATTTTGTGAGCTTTTGTCCAACAAACTCATCTACTCCACATGCTTTGAATCTGTCATAAACTCCTGGGAAGTGATCTTCATTCTCCTTGATGAATTCTGAATCAACCTATCTCATGTCACACACAATGGGCTTCTTGTCAAGCAAAATAGTTTCATAGAAGTCTTGTTGTTCTTTTGTGTGGAACCTGTAGTCAACTATAGTCCTTCTCCTCGCAGCATAGGGATCACATTGTCTCCACAATCTCAGTCCAGCATCTTTCCTGATGTGCTTGTATTCAGCCACTGGATGAGTATCATTGTGGTCTGGGATCTTGGGTTTTAAATTTCTCAACACATGGGATTCATCATCCTCTTCTTCAGCTTCAGGCACTGGGGGTTGTTCTTCTCTTCGGCAGGAATACTTCTGGTGTTCCTCTTGGGCTTAGGAGGCTTCTGATCTTGAGCTTTTGGAGCAGCTTTGGGCTTTCATGTTGCAGCCCCTGACTCTATAGCATCTCCCATAAGCTTCTGAGCTTTGGGTGCTGGAGCATCCTCTTCCTCTTCCTCTTCTTTTGCGGGATCCTTGAACATGGATGATCTCCCTAGAACTCTGCCAGTGGTCTTCTTGACCCTCCCCTTCCTCTTCTTGCCTTCTCCACCTTCTTTGGGTTCAAGAGTGAACTCCATTATCTCTTGAGTGGAGGCTCTGGCCTTAGACATAGGAATCCTTCTTGCTGGAGCCTTCTTATTCATCCCCAGCTTAACTGTAGTAGTTGTGCCATACTTCGTTATCAGCACCTTCTTCTTGGAGCTTACTTCCTACTTAGTAGCCACATAGTACTCAACCTCTAAATCTGAGGTTCTCTTATTCCTTGTTCTGGTGGCTGCCTTTGGCAAGTTACTTGGAGTGCTCCTGCTGCCATCATCAGAAGTGCTTGAGGGATCTGAACCCTCACTCAGCTGCACATGTTCCTCAGACCTGTTCTGACCGTCACTCTGATCAGACATCTTTGCAAACTTACTGACAGCAGACCCCGTGAATAGATGTAGATGAGGTAGAGTGGATGAGCATCACAAAGTGTAGAGATTTTGCAAAACAGATGACTTAAAAACTTAGTTTTAGTTCTCCACAGAAAGCATTTCGGAGCTACCAATTTGTAAACTTGGTGATACCGAAGCAGCTTTTGGAACCTAAACTAGTGAACTCAGTCAGACCGAGTCACAGTTCGGTGGCACCGAGACTGCTAGGGTTTCACAAAGAATCGAACTTGGTCACACCGATTTGCAATTTTCGGTTAGACCAAAAATGCATGTGCTATGGCCTAAGCCAAATCAGTGAGACCGATTTCTACAACTCGGTCGGTCCGAGATGAGTTTGGCGGAGACCTAACCCTAAATTTTCAAATCGAATTTAACCTAAAGGATGTTTTCTGTGGATAGAGTGTTTGCATATGTGGTAAGGATCATGGCAAAACAATGTGCTATGAATCAAAGGTGAAAGAATAGAACAAAAGGTCGAACCCATACCCTAGTTCGGCGGGGGTTCGCTACGGCAACAACGGTTTGGCAGATTTCTGTTGACGGCGACAGAGACCAGTGGCGGGAGGTCGCTGGCAGCGAGGAGATGATCCGGACACCCGAGGAAGCAGAGCATGACACGCGCGAGGTGAAGAGTTTTGGACAAATTTCCAAAATTCAACCCGTGAGTATATATATCCCGACCCTGTCGGTGTGACCGAGTGGGGCAACTCGGTGGCACCGAGATGCAGAATCGCGAGTGGTTACTGCAACTTGGTGTGACCGAAAAGTTCAAATCGGTTGCACCGAGATTGAAAACCTAGATCAACATAGTGAACTCGGTGTGACCGAAGTGGATGACTCGGTCATACCGACATGCACAGAGGTTTTGGAAGTTTAAGTCTATGACGAATCGGGAACTCCGAGTGCTCCTCACACAGAGTGGTTCGAATCTAACTTGATCAAACTTTATGATGTAGCATGAATAGAGTTTGAGATGAGAAAAGCATAGATAGCTAGAGGAGGTTCTTAGGCATTCTTGTCCATCCATTTGGCAAAAGAGAAAAATCCAAACAATCAAAGCAACAAATGGATGTCCTTGAATGAGTAAAATATGCAACCAACAGGCTCACACAATAAGATGGCAAATGAAATACTCCCTCCATTTCTTTATGTAAGGTGTATTATTTTCGGCACGGTGACCAAGGCACATAATTCTACACATGTTAGGACAAAATTAACCTTGTCTAAATCATTGATTAACGGCAATTAAATCGTTTATGCTAGGAAAGTAAGAGATGCACGCAATCAGGAGAGAGATACTTTTCTTTTTCTCTTTACAAGAAGAGATGCATGCAATCAAGGAAGAAATACTTTCCTTTATTTGAAGGGCTAACAACGGAATTACGAGGAATTAGAAGAAATGCACCTTACATTGTGGAATTTTATCAAAAAACAAATACACCTTATATAAAGGAACGGAGGGAGTATGTGACAAAGCATGCACAATCACTCTAGCATCTATCAAGCAATTTGCGGTGACTAGGTCATCTATATATGAGTATATTGACTGAGGGGTCAAATGAGAACATTTGGTCGCGGGTCATACTCATCGTTTAAGCACAAGTGGGGTTGCCACTTTTCCATAAAGCATTCTTGTGTTCACACCATTAGAGTTGCTTTAGCTCAATTGATTAGAGTAAAGCTCCCCCTATATGTGATATCCCCCCTAAGAGGGATGGACTAACCTTGGGTTTTGTCGATGATGACTTCATGTAGGTGTTGAAGATGTAGATGCTCAATGTTGATGTAGATCATTTGGAGCAATCCATTAGAGTGAGTTGCACTTTCAATACCTACACGGGTTAGTCCCACAAGGAACAAACAAGGATATCCATAGACATAGAGTGATGTTCACATTGGATGATGTCCATGAAAGAATTAGGTTACCTTGTCCCTTGTCTTACCAACAAGAGGGTTTGTGACTCCTTGAACTAGTGCAAGATGTGGAAGTTGTTTGCACTTGTCCTCGCCAAAATGATATGAGTGAAGTATGTTGGCGGAGTCACCTTCAAGAACTCTCTAGTTCTTCTTCTTCGGGATCCACACCATCTTGATGGGAATCCTTGGAGTTGTAGTCGTACTTGATGAAGTAGAACTTGATGTAGTCTTGGGAACCCACTTGACCAAGGCTTTTGGAGCTTCCTCAAATGCATCAATCTCCTCTTGAAGCTTGTCCTTGCCTTTTTGCTTGTGGTCTTATGGTGGAAGATCATCTTGAGCTTGTGTTCCTTGGAAAGAAGCAGGATCATACTTCTCTTGTTGAGGAACAATTTTCATCTTGGGGTATTGATCTTCTTCCCACTCAACTCCATTGGCATTGAACTTTCGTTCAAAACCAACACCTTGATTCTTCTAGTGTCGTCCTTGCTTGCGTACAATTTCCTCAAATTTCTTACTTCCGGTAAGGCTCTTGTAAACACCTTTCTCTATAATTCCCTTCAATAAGCTATTTTCTTGCTCAAGTGTAACTTGGCTAAGAGAATCATTAGTGGAATCAAGAGAACTACTAGAAGCAACATCATTGGGTTTAGCATGATTATTGTTACTACTAGAAGAAGAATCTTTCTTACTCTTGTTGTTAGATTTATCTTGTGGCATGTAAGTAGACAAGAGTAAATGCTTGGCAATGTAAGAAGAACTTTTCCTGCGAAGATCATCATTGATCGCTTTTAAGAACACATGCTCTTGCTCAAGGTTGAGCTTTTCGAAGCGTAACTTCTCATGAGTCTTTAAAAGCTCTTGATGATTTTCTAAGGTAGTTTCATGAGCTAACTTAAGAGTGTTTAGTTCTTTAGTTAGATGCTCAATCTCCTTCTTATCATGATCATTAGTTTTATCTTGATTAGCATGATTAATAGAAAGTTCATCATAGTTTTCATCACTGGAATTGTCAACAAGTAAATCATCATCACCTAGCAAGTCATCTTCATCACTATTAAAATCAACATACTCGGGGTGTGATACCTTTGGGCCTTTAGCCATGAAGCATATTCCAATTCCTTCATTTGGTGACTCAAATATGTCATAGGATTTGGTTGACACAAGTGCTAGACCAGCAACACCTTCATCTTGAGTATATTCGGAGTCGGAGTGATCGTCGGAGTCGGAGCCGGATACCCATTCACCAACGTGAGCTTGATGTCTTCGTTTTGTGTAGCTCCTTGATGATTTGTCCTTCCTTTCTGAATCCTTGCTTCTCCCTGATGTTCTTGTTCATAACGTCCATATCTACTCCTTCTCTCTCTTGGTGGTGATTCTTATCTTCTACTTCTTCTTTTGGGAGAATCTTCTCTTCTTTTGTAGGGAGCCGTACACTCATTGGAGTAGTGTCCGGGTCTTCCACAATTTTAGCAATTACGTTCACGACTTGAAGATCTTTTGTCATTGTAGGACCTTGACTTGGAACTTCTTTCCTTGCTTCTACTCTTGTAGAACTTGTTGAAGTTCTTCACCATTAGGCTCAATTCTTCATTGAAGGTTTGTTTCTCACTTGATGATGTGGGAGCATCACATGAGGCTTTGTAAACACCACTTGACTTGTTGAGAAGCTCTTCCTTATCCTTGAGTGACATCTCATGAGCAGCAATTCTTCCAATTACTTCCGTTGGCTTGAGATCTTTGTAATTTGGCATCATTTGGATCAATTTGCACACGGTATCACATTTTCCATCCAAGGATCTTAGGATCTTCTTGATGATGAATCTATCGGTCATCTCTTCACTTCCTAAGCCGGCAATCTCATTTGTGATGAGAGCAAGCCTAGAGTACATTTCAGAGACACCTTCACCATCCTTCATTTTGAACTTGTCAAGTTGACTTTGTAGCACATCCAATTTGGATTCCTTGACAGAGTCGGTACCTCCATGCATATCAATCAAAGTATCCCAAATTTCCTTTGCATTCTCAAGACGGCTGATTTTGTTGAATTCTTCGGGGCACAATCCATTGAAGAGAATATCACAAGCTTGAGCATTGTATTGCAGCATCTTCAACTCTTCCGCGCTAGCTTCACGGTTCGGTTCTCTCCCATCAAAAAATTCACATTGCAAGCCAATACACAGAATAGCCCAAACGGCAGGGTTATGTCCAAGAATATGCATTTTCATCTTATGCTTCCAACTAGAAAAATTTGTACCATCAAAGTAAGGACTTCTACGATGGTAATTTCCCTCGCTAGACACCATGCTCTCCTAGGTTGTGAAACCAAGGCTATGATCACCAAAATGGAAATCAAGGCAAATGGAGACCAAAGCTCTAATACCACTTGTAGGATCGAAATTATGTCTAGAGCGGGGGTGATTAGACTACTTGACCAAATAAAAATCTAGCCTTTTCCCAATTTTAAGTCTTGGAAGATTTTAGCAACTTAACACCAGTCAAGTAAACAACCTACACATGCAAGTCAAAGAGTATAGAAACAGAATGTAAAACATTGCACACGAAGGTAAAGGGAGGAGTTTGGAGGGAGAAAACGCAATGTAGACACGGAGATTTTTGGCGTGGTTCCGATAGGTGGTGCTATAGTACATCCACGTTGATGGAGACTTCAACCCACTAAGGGTAACGGTTGCACGAGTCCACGGAGGGCTCCACCCACGAAGGGTCCACGAAGAAGCAACCTTGTCTATCCCACCATGGCCATCGCCCGCGAAGGACTTGCCTCACTAGGGTAGATCTTCACGAAGTAGGCGATCTCCTTACCCGTACAAACTCCTTGGTTCAACTCCACAATCTTGACAGAGGCTCCCAAGTGAAACCTAACCAATCTAGGAGACACCACTCTCCAAAAGGTAATAGATGGTGTGTTGATGATGAACCCCTTGCTCTTGTGCTTCAAATGATAGTCTCCCCAACACACAACTCTCTCTCATAGGATTGTATTTGGTGGAAAGATGATTTGAGTGGAAAGTGCTACCTCTTGAGCACTGCGTTGGTTTTCCCTTGAAGAGGAAAGGGTGATGCAGCAAAGTAGCATAAGTATTTCCCTCAGTTTTTGAGAACCAAGGTATCAATCCAGTAGGAGTCCACACGCAAGTCCCTCGTACCTACACAAACAAATAAGAACCTCGCAACCAACACGATAAAGGGGTTGTCAATCCCTTCATGGTCACTTACGAGAGTGAGATGTGATAGAGATGATAAAATAATATTTTTGGTATTTTTATGATAAAGATTAAAAGTAAATATTGCAAAATAAAAGGTAATAGAAATAGCTTGTTGACGGAAGATTAATATGATGGAGAATAGACCCGGGGGCCATAGGTTTCACTAGTGGCTTTTCTCAAGATAGCATAACTATTACGATGGGTGAACAAATTAATGTCGAGAAATTGATAGAAAAGCAAATAATTATGAGAATATCTAGGCATGATCATGTATATAGGCATCACGTCTGTGACAAGTAGACCGACTCCTGCCTACATCTACTACTATTACTCCACACATCGACCGCTATCCAGCATGCATCTAGAGTATTAAGTTCATAAGAACAGAGTAACACATTAGGTAAGATGACATGATGTAGAGGGATAAACTCAAGCAATATGATATAAACCCCATCTTTTTATCCTCGATGGCAACAATACAATACGTGTGGTTTCCCTTTCTGTCACTGGGATCGAGCACCGCAAGATTGAACCCAAAGCTAAGCACTTCTCCCATTCCAAGAAAGATCAATCTAGTAGGCCAAACCAAACTGATAATTCGAAGAGACTTGCAAAGATAACCAATCATACATAAAAGATTTCAGAGAAGAATCAAATATTGTTCATAGATAGACTTGATCATAAACCCACAATTCATTGGATCTCGATAAGCACACCACAAAAAAGTTACATCGAACAGATCTCTAAGAAGATTGAGGAGAACTTTGTATTGAGATTCAAAGAGAGAGAAGAAGCCATCTAGCTAATAACTATGGACCCGAAGGTCTGAAGTAAACTACTCACACATCATCGGAGGGGCCATGGAGTTGATGTAGAGGCCCTTCGTGATCGATGCCCCCTCTGGCGGAGCTCTGGAAAAGGCCCCAAGATGGGATCTCTTGGGTACAGAAGGTTGCGGTGGTGGAAATAGGGTTTCATGGTGCCTCTGGATGTTTTCAGGGCATATGAGTATATATAGGAGGAAGAAGTAGGTCGGCTGATCCACGAGGGGCCCACGTGGGGGAGGGCGCGCCCAGGGGGGTAGGCGTGAAGGAAATATGCCCTAGAGGCAATAATAAAGTTAATATTTTTTTTCCTTATATCATGATAAATGTTTATTATTCATGCTAGAATTTTATTAACCAGAAACATAATACATGTGTGAATACGTAGACAAACAGAGTGTCACTAGTATGCCTCTACTTGACTAGCTCGTTGATCAAAGATGGTTAAGTTTCCTAACCATTGACATGAGTTGTCATTTGATTCATGAGATCACATCATTAGGAGAATGATGTGAGTGACCTGACCCATTCCGCTAGCTTAGCACCCGATCATTTAGTATGTTGTTATTGCTTTCTTCATGACTTATACATGTTCCTATGACTATGAGATTATGCAACTCCCGTTTATCGGAGGAACACTTTGTGTGCTACCAAACATCACAACATAACTGGGTGATTATAAAGGTGCTCTACAGGTGTCTCCGAAAGTACTTGTTGAGTTGGCGTATTTCGAGATAGGATTTGTCACTCCGATTGTCGGAGAGGTATCTCTGGGCCCTCTCGGTAATGCACATCACCTAAGCCTTGCAAGCATTGCAACTAATGAGTTAGTTGCGGGATGATATATTATGGAACGAGTAAAGAGACTTGTCGGTAACGAGATTGAAACTAGGTATTGAGATACCAACGATCGAATCTCGGGCAAGTAACATACCGATGACAAAGGGAACAACGTATGTTGTTATGCGGTCTGACCGATAAAGACCTTCGTAGAATATGTGGGAGCCAATATGAGCATCCAGGTTCCGCTATTGGTTATTGACCGGAGACGTGTCTCGGTCATGTCTACATAGTTCTCGAACCCGTAGGGTCCGCACGCTTAATGTTTCGATGATAGTTATATTATGAGTTTATATGTTTTGATGTACCGAAGGTTGTTCAGAGTCCCGGATGTGATCGCGTGACGAGGAGTCTCGAAATGGTCGAGACATGAAGATTGATATATTGGAAGCCTATGTTTGGATATCGGAAGTGTTCCGGGTGAAATCGGGATTTTACCAGAGTACCGGGAGGTTACCGGAACCCCCCGGGAGGTTAATGGGCCTTAGTGGGCCTTTACGAAGAAGAGGAGAGGCGGCCAGGGCTGGGCCCCGCACCCCTCCCTCCCTGGTCCGAATAGGACAAGGAGAGGGGGCGGCACCCCCCTTCCTTCCTCTCTCCCTCCTCTTCCCCCCTCCCAAGTCATAATCCAACTAGGACTCCTCCTGGCGCGCCCTCTCTCCTGGCCGGCCGCACCCCCCTTGCTCCTTTATATACAGGGGCATGGGGGCACCCTAGAGACACAACAATTGATCGTTTGATCTTTTAGTCGTCTGCGGTGCCCCCTCCACCATAGTCCACCTCGATAATACTGTAGGGGTGCTTAGGCGAAGCCCTGCGTCGGTAGAACATCATCATCGTCACCATGCCATCATGCTGACGAAACTCTCCCTCAACACTCGGCTGGATCGGAGTTCGAGGGACGTCATCGGGCTGAACGTGTGCTGAACTCGGTGGTGTCGTGCGTTCGGTACTTGATCGGTCGGATCGTGAAGACGTACGACTACGTCAACCGCGTTGTGCTAATGCGTCCGCTTTCGGTCTACGAGGGTACGTGGACAATACTCTCCCCTCTCGTTGCTATGCATCACCATGATCTTGCGTGTGCGTAGGAATTTTTTTGAAATTACTACGTTCCCCATTAGTGGTATTAGAGCCAGGTTTTATGCGTAGATGTCATGTGCACAAGTAGAACACAAGTGAGTTATGGGCGATATAAGTCATACTTCTTACCAACATGTCATACTTTGGTTCAGTGGTATTGTTGGATGAAGCAACCCAGACCGACATTACACGTACGCTTACGTGAGACTGGTTCTGCCGACGTGCTTTCCACACAGGTGGCTGGCGGGTGTCAGTTTCTCCAACTTTAGTTGAACCGAGTGTAGCTACGCTCGGTCCTTGCGAAGGTTAAAACAACACCAACTTGACAAACTATCGTTGTGGTTTTAATGCGTAGGTAAGAACGGTTCTTGCTAAGCCCGTAGCAACCACGTAAAATTTGCAACGACAAAGTAGATGACGTCTAACTTGTTTTTGCAGGGGATTTTGTGATGTGGTATGGTCAAGACATGATGCTAAATTTTGTTGTATGAGATGATCATGTTTTGTAACTGAGTTATCGACAACTGGCAGGAGCCATATGGTTGTCGCTTTATTGTATGCAATGCAATCGCCCTGTAATGCTTTACTTTATCACTAAGAGGTAGCGATAGTCGTAGAAGCATAAGATTGGCGAGACGACAACGATGCTACGATGGAGATCAAGGTGTCGCGTCGGTGACGATGGTGATCATGACGGTGCTCCGGAGATGGAGATCACAAGCACAAGATGATGATGGCCATATCATATCACTTATATTGCATGTGATGTTTATCTTTTATGCATCTTATCTTGCTTTGATTGACGGTAGCATTATAAGATGATCCCTCACTAAATTATCAAAGTATAAAGTGTTCTCCCTGAGTATGCACCGTTGCGAAAGTTCTTCGTGCTGAGACACCACGTGATGATTGGGTGTGATAGGCTCTACGTTCAAATACAGCAGGTGCAAAACAGTTGCACACGCGGAATACTCAGGTTAAACTTGACGAGCCTAGCATATAACAGATATGGCCTCGGAACACGGAGACCAAAAGGTCGAGCGTGAATAATATAGTAGATATGATCAACATAGTAATGTTCACCATTGAAACTACTCCATCTCACGTGATGATCGGACATGGTTTAGTTGATATGGATCACGTAATCACTTAGAGGATTAGAGGGATGTCTATCTAAGTGGGAGTTCTTAAGTAATATGATTAATTGAACTTAAATTTATCATGAACTTAGGACCTGATAGTATCTTGCTTGTCTATGTTGTTTGTAGATAGATGGCCCGTGATGTTGCTTCATTGAATTTTAATGCGTTCCTTGAGAAAGAAAAGTTGAAAAATGATGGTAGCAATTACACGGACTGGGTCCGTAACTTGAGGATTATCCTCATTGCTGGTCAGAAGAATTACGTCCTGGAAGCACCGCTGAGTGCTAGGCCTGCTGCTGATGCAATGACTACGTTAAGAACGTCTGGCAGAGCAAAGCTGACGACTACTCAATAGTTCAATGTGCCATGCTTTACGGCTTAGAACCGGGACTTCAACGACGTTTTGAACATCATGCAGCATATGAGATGTTCGAGGAGTTGAAGTTAATATTTCAAGCAAATGCCCGAATTGAGAGATATGAAGTCTCCAATAAGTTCTACAGCTGCAAGATGGAGGAGAATAGTTATGTCAGTGAGCATATACTCAAGATGTCTGGGTACTGCAATCACTTGATTCAACTGGGAGTTAATCTTCTGGATGATAGCGTCATTGACGGAATTCTCCAGTCACTGCCACCAAGCTACAAGAGCTTCGTGATGAACTATAATATGCAAGGGATGGATAAGACAATTCCCGAGCTCTTCGCAATGCTAAAGGCTGCGGAGGTAGAAATCAAGGAGCATCAAGTGTTGATGGTTAATAAAACCACCAGTTTCAAGAGAAAGGGCAAAGGGAAGAAGAAGGGAACTTCAAAAAGAACAGCAAGCAAGTTGCTGCTCAGGAGAAGAAACCCAAGTCTGGACCTAAGCCTGAGACTGAGTGCTTCTACTGCAAGCAGACTGGTCACTGGAAGCGGAACTGCCCCAAGTATTTGGCGGATAAGAAGGATGGAAAGGTGAAAAAAGGTATATGTGATATACATGTTATTGATGTGTACCTTACTAATGCTCGCAGTAGCACCTGGGTATCTGATACTGATTCTGTTGCTAATATTTGCAACTCGAAACAGGGGCTATAGATTAAGCAAAGATTGGCTAAGGACGAGGTGACGATGCGCGTGGGAAATGGTTCCAAAGTCGATGTGATCGCAATCGGCATGCTACCTCTACATCTACCTTCGGGATTAGTATTAGACCTAAATAATTGTTATTTGGTGCCAGCGTTGAGCATGAACATTATATCTGGATCTTGTTTGATGCGAGACGGTTATTCATTTAAATCAGAGAATAATGGTTGTTCTATTTATATGAGTAATATCTTTTGTGGTCATGCACCCTTGAAGAGTGGTCTATTTTTGTTGAATCTCGATAGTAGTGATACACATATTCATCGTCACCACGCCATCGTGCTGACGAAACTCTCCCTCAACACTCGGCTGGATCGGAGTTTGAGGAACGTCATCGGGCTGAACGTGTGCTGAACTCGGAGGTGCCATGCGTTTGGTACTTGATCGGTCGGATCGTGAAGACGCACGACTACATCAACCGCGTTGTGCTAACGCTTCCGCTTTCGGTCTACGAGGGTACGTGGACAACACTCTCCCCTCTCGTTGCTATGCATCACCATGATCTTGCGTGTGCGTAGGAATTTTTTTGAAATTACTACGTTCCCCATCAAGGCGCGCCCCCCTGCCTCGTGGACTCCTCGTTTGTTTCTTGACGTCCACTCCAAGTCCTCTGGATCACGTTTGTTCCAAAAATCACGTTCCCGAAGGTTTCTTTCCGTTTGGATTCCGTTTGATATTCCTTTTCTGCGAAACACTAAAATAGGCAAAAAATAGCAATTTGCACCGGGCCTTGGGTTAATAGGTTAGTCCCAGAAATAATTTAAAAGTGTAAAATAAAGCCCATTAACATCCAAAACAGATAATATAATACCATGGAACAATAAAACATTATAGATACGTTGGAGACATATCAAGCATCCCCAAGCTTAATTCCTACTCGTCCTCGAGTAGGTAAATGATAAAAACAGAATTTTTGATGTGGAATGCTACCTAGCATAATTCTCAATGTAATTCTATTTATTATGGCATGAATATTCAGATCCGAAAGATTCATGACAAAAGTCTAATATTGACATAAAAATAATAATACTTCAAGCATACTAACTAAGCAATTATGTCTTCTTAAAATAACATGGCAAAAGAATGTTCATCCCTACAAAATCATATAGTTTGGTCATGCTCCATTTGCGTCACACAAGAATGCTCTCATCATGCACAACCCCGATGACAAGCCAAGCAATTGTTTCACACTTTAGTAATCTCAAACTTTTTTCAACTTTCACGCAATACATGAGCGTGAGCCATGGATATAGCACTATGGGTGGAATAGAATATGATGATGGGAGTTATGTGGAGAAGACAAAAAAGGAAAAAGTCTCACATCGACGCGGCTAATCAATGGGCTAAGGAGATGCCCATCAATTGATGTCAATGCAAGGAGTATGGATTGCCATGCAACAGATGCACTAGAGCTATACATGTATGAAAGCTCAACAAAAGAAACTAAGTGGGTGTGCATCCAACTTGCTTGCTCACGAAGACCTAGGGCATTTGAGGAAGCCCATTGTTGGAATATAGAAGCAAAGTTCTATAATGAAAAATTCCCACTAGTATATGAAAGTGACAAAACAAGAGACTCTCTATCATAAGGATCATGGTGCTAATTTGAAGCACAAGTGTGGAAAAAAGCTAGTAGCATTGCCCCTTTTTATTTCTTTTTTTGGGGACAATGCTCTATTAAGGATGATCATCACACTTCTATTTATTTACAACTCAATGATTACAACTCGATACTAGAACAAAGTATGACTCTATATGAATGCCTCTGGCGGTGTACCGGGAAGGGCAATGAATCAAGAGTGACATGTATGAAAAATTATGAACGGTGGCTTTGCCACAAATACGATGTCAACTACATGATCATGCAAGGCAATATGACAATGATGATGTGTGTCATGATAAATGGAACAGTGGAAAGTTGCATGGCAATATATCTCGGAATGGCTATGGAAATGCCATAATAGGTAGGTATGGTGGTAGTTTTGAGGAAGATATAAGGAGGTTTATGTGTGACAGAGTGTTTCATATCACGGGGTTTGGATGCACCGGCGAAGTTTGCACTAGCTCTCAAGGTGAGAAAGGGCAATGCATAGTACCGAAGAGGCTAGCAATGATGGAAGGGTGAGAGTGCGTATAATCCATGGACTCAACATTAGTCATGTAGCGACCCAAAATGGATCGAAGTCTCTATGCTTAAGTGTCATCCCTGGATCGGTATGCTGACACACACAGTACTCGAGGAATTATAACAGAGTTCAATCACACACTTTATTACATCAAGGTCCTCAAAAGAGTATTTATTACAATAATATGGCCAAAGGCCATCTCAATAAAAATAACTGTGGAAGCATTGAAGGTAAATGAATCCATCCAACTCCACGGCAAACTGAGTGCAGAACAACGACCTATCGCACCTTTAATCCTCATCGGAAAAGTCTGCAACATGAGACGTTCCAGCCGTGTAGGTCAGCACATGGAATATGCTGGCAATTTCACACCATAGAAAAATAATAAATGAAAAGACTATCTCTATATGCAAATTTAGCTGGTGGAGGCTCAAAGTTTTATTTTGCATAAAGCTAATTTTACCCTACAACAAAGGAATACATTTTTTTACTACTAAATTAAAATGCCATTATTGAGAAGGTTCCTCCAACTCAATCCCAAAATTCCCAAGTTATTAGTAACCCAATAATTTCATTAAATAGAGTGATGAGATCAACCAATAATTCCCTTCTAGATACGCAAGTTGTCCATAACCGGGGACACGGCTAATCATGATTAGTTTGTACACTCTGCAGAGGTTTGTGCACTTTTCCCCACAAGAGTCGACCACCTCCATGATCGGAAGATCGAGACATAGCCTTTCTGAAGTATTTCCTCCAAACCCTGGGTAGACCGGTACACCTACTTTCCCCTACATCAGCTAGTTGTAACGCTTCGGACACACCCGCCGGTGGTCGTTACTCCTGGCGGGATCTAGACTGGCCCCACAGATCGATACTAGTCTTTTCTGCGCACTTTGTCCTCACTCGTGCGCACCCGGTCGGTCACGCATCCTGACACTACTCCAAGCCGAGCATGCTTAACTTTGGAGTTTTGTCCGAATGGGCTCCCGGAAAAGAAGGAATTCCTTATTGATATGAGTAGTCTATCATCCCTAATAAGCCAGGCCAACACATACACCCCCACTCAGAGGAACCGACGTCCTCGTCGGGCCACAGGAACGTTCCCTCTTTGCACATACGTCTGTGCATCCAGTCTGGTACATGTACCATGTCGTGTGCCACGACGGGTCACAAATGTCATGAACAACATGACCGGGCACCTGTCCGCAAACATCCATGTAACCGCGAGGGTCGGCTCTGATACCAACTTGTAACGCTCCAAACACACCCGCCGGTGGTCGTTACTCCTGGCGGGATCTAGACTGGCCCCACAGATCAATGCTAGTCTTTTCTGCGCACTTTGTCCTCACTCGTGCGCACCCGGGAGCAACTTCCCGGTCGGTCACCCATCCTGACACTACTCCAAGCTGAGCACGCTTAACTTTGGAGTTCTGTTCGAATTGGCTCCCGGAAAAGAAGGAATTCCTTATTGATATGAGTAGTCTATCATCCCTAATAAGCCAGGCCATCACACTAGTCTACCACGGAAAGAGGTCACACAACTTACTCAGCTATGCCAGAGCCCATAATGGCTTGTGGCTGCACATGGAAGTTTCTAGGCAAGAAATATCTTATGATCCCTTTGAGCCTGGGTGGAGGACCTAGGGCAATCACACAGGTACTCCGGGATTCCCCTTGGGCAAGCACTGGTTTCTCCAGGTGCCCCAAACAATCCACCCAGATGTGTATTAAAGTTGCCACCTTATGTTGTCCCAAAATTATTATCTCTCGCAACTTGCATGAATCACACATACCAATCCCCGTCTACGAGCATGGCTAAGCAATATATGATATAACGAATATTCCCGGGGTGATCAAAGGGCATAGATTCCTACCACATGAACTACATAGCATAACCACATGTTTCCAATCCTACTCGTGTAATCTTTGAGGGTGAAACTAATGCATAGTGAAAACTGGGTATTGAAGATTATGACCAAAGTATGGACTTGCCTTGCTGATGATCGTTGAACTCTAAAGATTCGTAGTAGCAAGCTTCGCACTCCGGATGATCTAGCGTAAGCAAGCAATAACATACATATGCATACAAGCAAAGATCCAAAAAGAAAAAAAATGAAAGACTTCGAAAAACTCCAAAACAACCAAATAAACTTTCTGTACATAACATAATTTTTACAGTAGCAAAACTATGTGCGTTTGCGTCTAACAGAAAGTACACGTTACGAGCTTCGATTTGCAAAAAGAATCACCTAAAACGGAGTTACGAAACTCGAGTTACGGCCTAATGAAGTTTGAATTCAAATATGTTTGAATTCAAATTTTAAAACACTCAAAATATTTTTCGTTTGGTTCTCTGGATAGAGGATATTTCTATGAAACCGTAGAAAAAAGAATCAACTAAAACGGATCTATAGATTAAAAGATATGAATTTCTGAAGATTGGGCATTTTTCTGGAAATCAATTACGGGATTCAATATGAGCTGCCACGTGGCGTGCTGTGATTGGCTGTGCATGTTTGCTGCCAGCGGACGGCCGATCCGTAGATAAACTGATCGTGGTGGCTAAAAAAATAAAATAATAGCCGGTTTGATCTAAGCCGCAGAAAACCGATCTAACCAATCTAATTTAGAAAAACCGAAATGCTTTTTTAACTAAAGCGAACGGATGCTCGTTCAACTTAGAGAGAAGAACGAGTTGGAGAGGCACTCAGGCTCCGGCGAGGCGGCGGCTCCGGCGAACACGGATGTCGCGGACGGCGCGCCCCGACTGCGAAAACATGGCATACCCATATCAAAAAGGTTCAACAAGACGAAGCAAGAAGGGAGGAAAATGGGGTCTAGGTACCTCGGACGGCACCGGTTTCGTCTAAAAAACAGCGGCTGCGGACGGCGCTCGGGCGAGGAGTTGAGGGGAAACGAGGGGGAAAGAACTCCCACTGGGAGGGGGCTTCGGTCTAGGAGGTAATGGGGAAGGGGCGGGAGCTTCTATAGGTGTCAGGGGAGTCTATACGACGAGATCCACCACGAGCTTAATGCAACGATTAATGGCTATTTGTGCAAGAACGTTTCCGGATCAGTTCGGCGATTTAAGGCAATAATGTTGGGTTTTAATTCTCTGAATGGGTTCAACTTACATTCCTCTGTAAGTTTCGTGTTGGTGGAGAGTCGAAAGGGTGAAAGAATTTAGTGGGAGGAGGAGAGGAAGAGGTGGTGCCATGGCTGTTGCCGAGGAAGAGGTGAAGGCGTTCATGTTCATGTAACCAGGAGAGGAGGGAGATGGCCATCGGTTGGGCTGGAAGATATGGGCCTTAGTGAGAAAAGTGGCCTATGGCTGAGTGTTTTTTTTAAATGTTTTTTTACAGAAGCAAAGAAACACCGAAAATACAAATAAAAGTTAGCCTAAAAATCGCAGAAAATTCACATAGTTATATGGTCTTATATATGACCTAGTGAACTTTTATCTGGCCTAAAATGCAAGTTTTCAAAAATAAACTTTTTGCTATGCTAATAAAATAAATTGCAAATAAAACTCAACAAATATATTTTGGTTCCAAATTCAATTTCCAATATTTTATTTTCTTATTTTGAAGAAGTCATTTTATCTTCTCTCTTTATTTTATTTTTGATATAATGGAAATGATTTTTTTGGTGAAACCAAATTTGATCCAAACTCCCAACTTCGAAAAAAATTCAAAATTGGTTTTTAGGGAAACTTCCAACTCTCTCTTTTGGTCCTTGAGTTGCTCAAAGTTCCTTGGATCAAAAATAAAATAAAACAAATGGGGCAAAATGCATAAATCATGGATGCATATGAATGATCTATTATAGACATCCAAATTGAAAATTGGGATGTTACAAACCTACCCCCTTAAGATGAATCTCGCCCTCGAGATTCGGGTTGGCTAGCAAAAAGGTGTGGGTGGTCCTGTCGAAGGTCTTCTTCTCGTTCCCAGGTGGCTTCTTCCTCAGTATGATGACTCCACTGAACCTTGCAAAACTTGATGACCTTGCTGCGGGTAACCCTGCTTGCAGTCTCGAGAATCTTGATGGGATTCTCCTCATAGGTCAGATCACTATCCAACTGTATGGCCTCCAGTGGCACTGTATCTCTTAGAGGAATATCGGCCATCTCTGCATGGCAATTCTTCAACTGGGAAACGTGAAACACATCATGAACTCCTGACAAGTCTTCTGGTAATTCCAACTTGTAGGCAACTTCACCCATGCATTCTAAAACTCTATACGGCCCCACAAACCATGGTGCTAACTTTCCTTTGACTCCAAATCGTTTAACTCCTCTAAGTGGCAACACACGCATGTATGCTCTATCTCCGACTTCATAGGTTACCTCTTTGCGTTTAGTATCGGCATAACTCTTCTGTCTGGATTGGGCTATCTTGAGTCTGTCGCGGATCAGCTTAACTTTCTCCTCTGAATCTCTAATTAAATCTGGTCTGAATAATTTACGGTCTCCAACTTCATCCCACATCAATGGTGTCCTGCACCTCCTTCCGTACAAAGCTTCGAAAGGGGCCATTTTCAAACTAGCTTGATAGTTGTTGTTATATGAGAACTCCGCGTAAGGAAAATTATCATCCCAACTAGATCCATAATCTAGCGCACAAGCTCTCAACATGTCCTCCAGAGTATGATTGACTCTCTCGGTCTGCCCATCTGTCTGCGGATGAAAAGTTGTACTGAACTCCAGCCTGGTACCCAAAGTTTCATGTAACTGATGCCAAAACTTTGAGGTAAATTGTGTCCCTCTATCTAATACGATGGTCCTCGGAACTCCATGCAGACATACGATCCTGGTCATGTATATCTTGGCAAACTTAGCACTTGTATATGTGGTTTTCACGGGGATGAAGTGAGCTACCTTAGTCAAGCGATCAACCACTACCCAAATAGAATCATAGCCTGATCGGGTCCTGGGTAATCCTGTAATGAAGTCCATGCCAAGCTTGTCCCACTTCCAATCTGGTATCGACAAAGGCTGAAGTAATCCTGCTGGTTTCTAGTGCTCTGCCTTAACCCTCTGACATACGTCACATACTGTGACATACTCGGCAATATCCTTCTTCGTACCTGTCCACCAGAAACTTTCCTTCAAGTCCAAATACATCTTGGTGTTGCCCGGGTGTATTGAATAAGGCGAATCATGAGCCTCCTGAAGAATCAATTTCCTGATCTCTGGGTCATTTGGCACATAAATACGTTGCTCAAACCATAAGGTTCCATGTTCATCCTCATGAAATCCTTCTGACTTTCCTTGGTTCATCCTTCCCTTTATCTCCGCAATACCTTTGTCTAACTTCTGGGCTTCTCGGATCTTTCCCAACAAAGTGGATTGAATTTCCATTGCGGCAACAAAACCTTGTGGTACTATCTCCAATCGAAGATATCTGAGGTCATCAATTAATTCCTGAGGTAATCCTCCTGCTGTGAGGGTATTAACATAGCTCTTGCGGCTCAATGCATCTGCCACAACATTGGCCTTTCCTGGGTGATAGTGCAATTTCATGTCATAATCCTTTACGAGGTCCAACCATCTTCTCTTCCTGAGGTTCAACTCCTTCTGCGTGAAGATGTATTTCAAAGTCTTGTGATCCATGTAAACATCACACCTATTTCCAATAAGAAAATTTCTCCAGGTCTTGAGTGCGTGCACCACGGCAGCTAACTCCAAATCATGTGTGGCATAATTCCGCTCATGAGGTCAAAGCTGACGTGAGGCATATGAAACAACTCTTCCTTCTTGCATAAGAACACCTCCAAGTCCCTGACGAGAAGTGTCACAATATACTTGGAAATCCTTGCGTATATTCGGAAGAATTAGCACTAGGGCTGTGACCAAACGTTTCTTTAGCTCCTGGAAACTGGCCTCACATTCGTCGGTCCAAACAAACTTAGTGTCTTTCTTCAATAACTCTGTCATGGGCTTCGCGATCTTGGAGAAATTCTCAATAAACCTCCAATAATATCCTGCGAGTCCAAGAAAACTGTGAATCTCTCCGACTGAGGTGGGTGCCTTCCATTCGGTGACAGCTTCAACCTTGGAGGGGTCTACTGCTATTCCTTCTCCTGATATAACATGTCCAATAAATCTGACTTCCTTCAACCAGAATTCGCATTTGCTAAACTTTGTGTATAGTTGATGTTCCCTAAGCTTCTCAAGAACCAAGCACAAATGTTTCTTGTGTTCTTCTTCATTCTTCGAGTAAATGAATATGTCATCAATGAATACCACAACAAACTTATCCAAGAACTCCATGAATACCTTATTCATCATACTCATGAAATAGGCAGGGGCATTAGTCAAACCAAAAGACATGACCGTGTACTCATAAAGTCCATATCTCGTGGTAAAGGCTATCTTGGGTATATCCTGTTCTCGAATCTTCAGCTGGTGATATCCTGATCGAAGATCGATCTTTGAGAAAACTTTTGCTCCTTGTAGCTGGTCAAACAAATCATTGATCATCGGCAGAGGGTACTTGTTCTTGATTGTCACCTCATTCAACGCATGATAATCTACAACCATTCTCAAGGATACATCCTTCTTCTCAACTAGAAGCACTGGGGCTCCCCAAGGTGATGAACTCAGTCGAATATAACCTTTCTCCAATAATTCATTAATCTGCTTCTTAATTTCCTCCAGATCATTTGCGGGCATCCGGTACGGTCTCTTGGATATTGGTCCGGTGCCTGGTAACAATTAGATCAAAAACTCTATGTCCCGATCCGGTGGCATGCCAGGCAATTCCTCGGGGAATACATCGGGATGATCCTTCACAACTGGTACTTCCTCCTGAACAACTTCCGAAAGAGAATTCACTTGAGTCCTCCTTGGTGTATGCCTCGACACATACTTGATCTGTTTCCCCTCTGGGGTGGTGAGAAGAATCGACTTACTAGCACAATCAATATTCCCTTCATACTTGGATAGCCAGTCCATGCCTAGAATTACGTCCAATCCTTGTGATTCTAGGATGATGAGGTCTGTGGGGAAAACGTGTCTCCCTATGGTCAATGGCAACTGAAAACTTCCCCGACTAGCCATATACTCTACTCCTGGGGAACTCACTGACATAGGTGTTTGAAGGGCTACGGTCGGCAACTTAAACTTATCCACAAACCCCCTTGATATGAATGAATGTGATGCACCATTGTAAAAAAGAACAAGGGTTGTAAATGAATTAATCAAGAACTTACCAACAACGATGTCAGGCTGGTCATAATCTTCCTCCACATTGACATGGTTCACCTGACCTCTGGTGAAGGGATTGGGCTTCTTGCCTCCAGAGCTTCCATTACCGTTCCCGTTCTTAGCCTCAGGGCAATCGGTGGCGTAGTGTCCGGTTTTCCCGCACTTGAAACAGGTAATGTGGCTCAGATCCTTCTTTGCCGGTGTAGCGGAGTTGGACTGATGCTGATTGTTGTTTCCTCCGTTCCCATTGCCATTCCTATGGCCATTATGGTTGTGTACATTCCCTCCATGATGTGAATGTCCTTCATGATTATGGTGAGTGTGTCCACTATACTTGCCAGATCCTGGTCCATTATTTCCCGAGTACGGGGTATAACGGGGCTTCTGCTAAACACCAGAGTTGTACTTTCCCTGTCCGTACTTCCTCTTGTGATTCTCCACCCGCTGCTGCTTGCCTTCCAGAATGAGAGCCTTGTCGACCAACTCTTGATAATTGTTAAAGGTATCCACAGTCAACTGAAGTCCCAGATCATTGTTTAGTCCCTCCAGAAATTTCTCCTGCTTAGCTGCATCATCAGCCACGTCTCCGGGAGAATATCTGGATAAGTTGCTGAATTCCTCCACATAATCACCAACAGAACAATTTCCCTGGCATAAGCTGCGGAACTCATGCTTCTTCAGACTCATAGCACCGGCTGAAACATGTGCGGTATGGAACGCGTGCTGGAACTGATCCCAAGTAACATTGGCTATGGGAAATGTAGTGGTGTAATTCTCCCACCATGATGCTGCTGGTCCATCCAGTTGATGTGCGGCAAAGCGTACCTTCTCAGCGTCAGTGCATCCTGCGGTGGTTAGCTCTCTTCTGATGTTGTGAAGCTAGTCATCTGCAACGATCGGCTCCGTGCTGCTAGAGAACACTGGTGGGTTCAACCTCAGGAAACGGGTAAGGTTGTCGACCGGGGGTGGTGGCGGTGGGTTGTTGTTGTTCTGGTTCTGATTCTGGATGAGTAGCTGCATGAGAGCATTCTGGTTCTGGATCAACTGGGTAAGTTCCGGTGGGAATCCGGGTCATGTCTTGGAGGCATCTGTTAGGTTTAGAGTGGATGAGAAATTAGAATAGAATAAGGGCCTAATGTGAGAAATCACTACCCATATGCTTATGAAGCAATTCACAAAATGAATAGAGATAGAAATCACTACCTATTTTATTGAACTGGAGAAGAGATAGAAATGAATAGAGAAGAGTATAGACCAACGGATATTTAAGGAAGTCGTAAAATAAAGTTTTCTTCCTATGGCTTTCCATTTCCTAGTGGTCGCGTCCTATAGTCAGCGTGTGCTCTGATACCATCTTGTAGCGACCCAACCCAAAATGGATCGAAGTCTCTGTGCTTAAGTGTCATCCCTGGATCGGTATGTTGACACACACAGTACTCGAGGAATTATAACATAGTTCAATCACACACTTTATTACATCAAGGTCCTCAAAAGAGTATTTATTACAATAATATGGCCAAAGGCCATCTCAATAAAAATAACTACGGAAGCATTGAAGGTAAACGAGTCCATCCAACTCCACGACAAACTGAGTGCAGAACAACGACCTATCGCACCTTTAATCCTCATCAAAAAATTCTGCAACATGAGACATTGCAGCCGTGTAGGTCAGCACATGGAATATGCTGGAAATTTCACACCATAGAATAATAATAAATGAAAAGACTATCTCTATATGCAAATTTAGCTGGTAGAGGCTCAAAATTTTATTATGGCTTGTGGCTGCACACGGAAGTTTCTAGGCAAGAAATATCTTATGATCCCTTTGAGCCTGGGTGGCGGACCTAGGGTAATCACACGGGTACTCCAGGATTCCCCTTGGGCAAGCACTGGTTTCCCCAGGTGCCCCAAACAATCCACCCAGATGTGTATTAAAGTTGCCACCTTATGTTGTCCCAAAATTATTATCTCTCGCAACTTGCATGAATCACACATACCAATCCCTGTCTACAAGCATGGCTAAGAAATATACGATATAACGAATATTCCCAGGGTGATCAAAGGTCATAGGTTCCTACCACATGAACTACATAGCATAACCACATGTTTCCAATCCTACTCATGCAATCTTTGAGGGTGAAACTAATTGCTACGTCTTGTGCTTGCGTTGGTTTTCCCCGAAGAGGAAGGGATGATGCAGCAGAGTAGCGTAAGTATTTCCCTCGGGTTTTTGAGAACCAAGGTATCAATCTAGTAGGAGCCCACGCTCAACTCCCTTGTACCTGCACAAAGCGATAGCTACTCGCAACCAACGTGATTAGGGGTTGTCAAGCCCTTCACGGTCACTTACGAGAGTGAGATCTGATAGATATAATATTTTTGGTATTTTTGGTATAAATATGCAAAGTAAAAAGTAAAAGCAAAGAAATAGAGCAAAACAAGATTAAAGTGATGGAGATTGATATGATGAGAATAGACCCGGGGGCCATAGGTTTCACTAGTGGCTTCTCTCAAGAGCATAAGTATTCTACGGTGGGTGAACAAATTACTGTTGAGCAATTGATAGAATTGAGCATAGTTATGAGAATATCTAGGCATGATCATGTATATAGGCATCACGTCTGTGACAAGTAGATCGAAACGATTCTGCATCTACTACTATTACTCCACTCATCGACCTCTATCCAGCATGCATCTAGAGTATTAAGTTAAAAACAGAGTAACGCCTTAAGCAAGATGACATGATGTAGAGAGATAAATTCATGCAATATGAAATAAACCCCATCTTGTTATCCTCGATGGCAACTATACAATATGTGCCTTGCTGCCCCTTCTGTCACTGGGTAAGGACACCGCAAGATCGAACCCAAAGCTAAGCACTTCTCCCATGGCAAGAACTACCAATCTAGTTGGCCAAACCAAACGGATAATTCGAAGAGACTTGCAAAGATAACCAATCATACATAAAAGAATTCAGAGAAGATTCAAATATTATTCATAGATAGACTGGATCATAAACCCACAATTCATTGGTCTCAACAAACACACCGCAAAAAGAAGATTACATCGAATAGACCTCCACAAGAGAGGGGGATTACTTTGTATTGAGATTCAAAGAGAGAGAAGAATCCATCTAGCTACTAACTATGGACCCGAAGGTCTGAGGTAAACTACTCACACTTCATCGGAGGGGCTAGGATGATGTAGAAGCCCTCCGTGATGACGGCCCTCTTCCGGCTGAGCTACGGAACAGGCCCCAGATGGGATCTCGTGGATACAAAAAGTTGCGGTGGTGGAATTAGGTTTTTGGCTCCTGTTCTGATAGTTTGGGGGTACGTGTGAATATATAGGAGGAAGAAGTACGCCGGAGGAGCAACGAGGGGTCCACGAGGCAGGGGGCGCGTCCTAGGGGGGCGCCCCCCACCCTCGTGACCGCCTCTTTTGTTGCTTGGAGCAGGGTCCAAGTCTCCTGGATCACGTTCGGTGAGAAAATCACGTTCCCGAAGATTTTATTCCGTTTGGACTCTGTTTGATATTCCGTTTATCCAAAACACTGAAATAGGCAAAAAACAGCAATTCTGGGCTGGGCCTCCGGTTAATAGGTTAGTCCCAAAAATAATATAAAAGTGGAAAATAAAGCCCAATATAGTCCAAAACAGTAGATAATATAGCATGGAGCAATAAAAAATTATAGATACGTTGGAGACGTATCAGGCATCCCCAAGCTTAATTCCTGCTCGTCCTCGAGTAGGTAAATGATAAAAACAGAATTTTTGATGCGGAGTGCTACTTGGAATAATTTCAATGTAAATCTTCTTAATTGTGGTATGAATATTCAGATTAGAAAGATTCAAGACAAAAGTTTATATTGACATAAAAAATAATAATACTTCAAGCATACTAACAAAGCAATTATGTCTTCTCAAAATAACATGGCCAAAGAAAGTTATCCCTACAAAATCATATAGTCTGGCTATGGTCCATCTTCACCACACAAAGTATTTAAATCATGCACAACCCCGATGACAAGCCAAGCAATTGTTTCATACTCTAACTTTTTCAAAACTTTTTCAATCTTCACGCAATACATGAGCGTGAGCCATGGACATAGCACTATAGGTGGAATAGAATGGTGGTTATGGAGAAGACAAAAAGGAGGGGAAGATAGTCTCACATCAACTAGGCGTATCAACGGGCTATGGAGATGCCCATCAATAGATATCAATGTGAGTGAGTAGGGATTGCCATGCAACGGATGCACTAGAGCTATACATGTATGAAAGCTCAACAAAAGAAACTAGTGTGTGTGCATCCAACTTTCTTGCTCATGAAGACTTAGGGCAATTTGAGGAAGCCCATTATCGGAATATACAAGCCAAGTTCTATAATGTAAAATTCCCACTAGTATATGAAAGTGACAACATATGAGACTCTCTATATGAAGAACATGGTGCTACTTTGAAGCACAATATATGAGACTCGCTATATCATGGTGCTACTTTGAAGCACAAGTGTGGAAAAAGGGATAGTAGCATTGCCCCTTTTTATTTATTTTCTTTTCGGGCCTTCTTTTTTTCTTTGGCCTTTCTCTCTTTTTTTGGGACAATGCTCTATTGAATGATGATCATCACACTTTTATTTATTTACAACTCAATGATTACAACTCGATTCTAAAACAAAGTATGACTCTATATGGATGCCTCCGGCGATGTACCGGGATATGCAATGAATCAAGAGTGACAAGTATGAAGAAATTATGAACGGTGGCTTTGCCACAAATACTTATGTCAACTACATGATCATGCTAAGCAATATGACAATGATGAATGTGTCATGATGAACTAGATGGTGGAAAGTTGCATGGCAATATATCTCGGAATGGCTATGGAAATGCCATAATAGGTAGGTATGGTGGCTGTTTTGAGGAAGGTATATGGTAGGTGTATGATACCGGCAAAAAGTGCACAGTATTAGAGAGGCTAGCAAAGGTGGAAGGGTGAGAGTGCGTATAATCCATGGACTCAACATTAGTCATAAAGAACTCATATACTTATTGCAATAATCTAGAAGTTATCAAAGCAAAGTATTACGCGCATGCTCCTAGGGGGATAGATTGGTAGGAAAAGACCACCGCTCGTCCCCGACCGCCACTCATAAGGAAGAAAATCGATAAACAAATCATGCTCCGACTTCGTTACATAACGGTTCACCATACGTGCATGCTACGGGAATCACAAACCTTAACACAAGTATTCTTTAAATTCACAACTACTCAACTAGCATGACTTTAATATTATCACCTCCATATCTCAAAACAATTATCATGCTTCAATCTTTTCTTAGTATTCAACACACTCAAAAGAAAGTTTCACAAATCTTGAATACCAAGCATATTATTATTAAGCAAATTACCATGCTATCAAGAGACTCTCAACTAATTTAAGTGAAGCATGAGAGATCAATAGTTTCTTTAAAACAAATCCACCATTGTGCTCTAAAAGATCTAAGTGATGCACATAGAGCAAAATTATAACACTCAAAAGATATAAGTGAAGCACATAGAGCAAAATTATCTAGCTCAAAAGATATAAGTGAAGCACATAGAGCAAAACTACTTAGCTCAAAAGATATAAGTGAAGCACATAGAGCATTCTATCAAATTTTAATTCATGTATGGCTCTCTCAAAAGGTGTGTACAGAAAGGATGATTGTGGCATACTAAGACACAAAGACACAAATAATACAAGACGCTCCAAGCAAAACACATATCATGTTGGTGAATAAAAATATAGCTCCAAGTAAATTACCGATGGAAGTGGATGAAAGAGGGGATGCCTTCCAGGGCATCCCCAAGCTTTGACTTTTTGGTGTCCTTGGATTATATTGGGGTGCCATGGGAATCCCCAAGCTTAGAACTTGCCACTCCTTGTTCCATGATCCATCAAAAGAATTCACCCAAAACTTGAAAACTTCACAACACAAAACTCAAAATAGAAAACTCGTGAGCTCCGTTAGCGAAAGAAAACAAAAGACCACTTCAAGGTACTGTAATGAACTCATTATTTATTTATATTGGTGTTAAAACTACTGTATTCCAACTTCTCTATGGATTATAAACTATTTTACTAGCCATAGATTCATCAAAATAAGCAAACAACACACAAAAACAGAATCTGTCAAAAACAGAACAGTCCGTAGTAATCTGTAGATAGCGCAAGATCTGGAACCCCAAAAATTATAAAATAAATTTCTGGATGTGAGGAATTTATATATTAATTATCTCCAGAAATAATTAACTAAATATCACTCTCCAAATAAAAATTACAGCAGTTCTCGTGATCGCTAAAGTTTCTGTTTTTTACAGAAAGCTCAACAGGACTTCCCCCAAGAATTCCCAACGGTTCTACTTGGCACAAACACTAATTAAACACAAAAAACACAACCAAAACAGAGGCTAAGTAATTTATTTATTACTAAGCAGGAGCAAAAAGCAAGGAATAAAAATAAAATTGGGTTGCCTCCCAACAAGTGCTATCGTTTAACGCTCCTAGCTAGGCATAAAAGCGAGGATAGATCTAGGTATTGCCATCTTTGGTAGGCAATCCATAAGTGGCTCTCATGATAGTTTCATATGGTAATTTTATTTTCTTTCTTGGAAAGTGTTCCATGTCCTTTTTTAATGGAAATTGAAATCTAATATTCCCTTCCTTCATATCAATAATCGCACCAACCGTTCTAAGGAAAGGTCTACCAAGAATAATAGGGAAAGAAGGATTGCAATCTATATCAAGAACAATGAAATCTATGGGCATATAATTCCTATTTGCAACAATAAGAACATCATTAATCCTTCCCATAGATTTCTTAATAGTGGAATCCGCAAGATGCAAGTTTAGAGAGCAATCATCAAAGTTACGGAAATCTAGTAAATCACACAAAGTCTTGGGAATAGTAGAGACACTAGCACCCAAATCACACAAAGCATAAAACTCATGATCTTTAATTTTAATTTTCATAGTTGGTTCCCACTCATCATAGAGTTTTCTAGGGATAGAAACTTTTAACTCAAGTTTTTCTTCATAAGATTGCATCAAGGCATCAACAATATGTTCGGTGAAGGCTTTATTTTGACTATAAGCATGTGGAGAATTTAGCACGGACTGCAACAAGGAAATACAATCAATTAAAGAGCAACTTTCATAATTAAATTCCTTGAAATCCAATATAGTGGGTTTAGCAACATCTAGATTTTTATTTCTTTCAATCCCACTTTCATCAATTTCATCATTAAGATCTAAATACTCTGAATTTTTAGAACGCCTTCTAGGTAAAGGAAGATCATATTCATTTTCATCAAGATTAATATTGCAAAATAAAGATTTAATAGGGGACACATCAATAACTTTTAGATCTTCATCTTGATTTTCATAGGAATTGGAGGAACATGCTTTAATAAAGGCATCTTTGGAAGCACGCATCCTAGCGGTTCTTTCCTTACACTCATCAATTGAAATTCTCATGGCTTTTAGAGACTCATTGATATCATGCTTAGGTAGAATAGATCTAAGTTTCAAAGAATCAACATCAAGAGCAATTCTATCAATGTTCCTAGCCAAATCATCAATCTTAAGCAATTTTTCTTCAATCATAGCATTAAAATTATTTTGCGAAGAAATAAATTATTTAATATTAGATTCAAAATCAGAGGGCATCTTATTATAATTTCCATAAGAGTTATTGTAGGAATTCCCATAATTATTAGAAGGATTACTAGGATATGGCCTAGGATTAAAATTCCCTCTATAAGCGTTGCTAACCAAAATTATTCCTACCAACAAAATTCACATCCATAGATTCATTGTTATTCTAAATCAAAGTAGACAAAGGCATATCATTAGGATCAGAAGAAACACTCTTAGTAGCAAATAATTTCATAAGTTCATCCATCTTTCCACTCAACACATTAATTTCTTCTATCGCATGCACTTTTTTATTAGAACATCTTTCAGTATGCCATTGAGAATAATTAACCATAATATTATCTAGGAGTTTAGTAGCATCTCCTAAAGTGATTTCCATAAAAGTGCCTCCCGCCGCCGAATCTAAAAGATTTCTAGAAGCAAAATTCAATCCGGCATAAAATTTTTGTATAATCATCCACAAATTCAAACCATGAGTAGGGCAATTACGTATCATTAATTTCATTCTCTCCCAAGCTTGTGCAACATGTTCATGATCAAGTTGTTTAAAGTTCATAATATCGTTTCTAAGAGAGATGATCTTAGCGGGAGGAAAATACTTGGAGATAAAAGCATCTTTGCACTTGTTCCATGAATCAATACTATTCTTAGGCAAAGATGAAAACCAAGCTTTAGCACGATCTCTAAGAAAAAAAGGAAATAGCTTCAATTTAACGACATCATTATTGACATCTTTTTTCTTTTGCATATCACATAAATCAACAAAGCTATTAAGATAAGTAGCGGCATCTTCACTAGGAAGGTCGGCAAATTGATCTTTCATAACAAGATTCAACAAAGAAATATTAATTTCACAAGATTCAGCATCGGTAAGAGGAGCAATCAGAGTGCTAAGGAAATCATTATTATTGGTATTGGTGAAGTCACACAATTTAGTAGTATCTTGAGCCATCGTGACAAACAAGCAATCTAACACACGAGCAAACAAAAAGCAACAGGCAAAAAGAGGAAAATAGAGAGGGAGGATAGGGAGAGAGAGAGGGCGAATAAAACGGCAAGGGTGAATTGGCGGGAGAGGAAAACGAGAGGCAAATGGCAAATAATGTAATGCGAGAGATATGGATTGCGATGGGTACTTGGTATGTTGACTTTTTGCGTAGACTCCCTGGCAATGGCGCCAGAAATACTTCTTGCTATGTCTTGAGCTTGCGTTGGTTTTTCCCGAAGAGGAAGGGATGATGCAACAGAGTAGCGTAAGTATTTCCCTTAGTTTTTGAGAACCAAGGTATCAATCCAGTAGGAGCCCATGCTCAAGTCCCTCGTACCTGCACAAAGCGATAGCTACTCGCAACCAACGCGATTAGGGGTTGTCAAGCCCTTCATGGTCACTTATGAGAGTGAGATCTGATAGATATAATATTTTTGGTATTTTTGGTATAAAGATGCAAAGTAAAAAGTAAAAGCAAAGTAAAAAGCAAAACAAGATTAAAGTGATGGAGATTGATATGATGAGAATAGACCCGGGGGCCATAGGTTTCACTAGTGGCTTCTCTCAAGAGCATAAGTATTCTACGGTGGGTGAACAAATTACTGTTGAGCAATTGACAGAATTGAGCATAGTTATGAGAATATCTAGGCATGATCATGTATATAGGCATCACATCCGTGACAAGTAGATCGAAACAATTCTGCATCTACTACTATTACTCCACTCATCGACTGCTATCCAGCATGCATCTAGAGTACTAAGTTAAAAACAGAGTAACGCCTTAAGCAAGATGACATGATGTAGAGAGATAAATTCATGCAATATGAAATAAACCCCATCTTGTTATCCTCGACGGCAACGATACAATACGTGCCTTGCTGCCCCTTCTGTCACTGGGTAAGGACACCACAAGATCGAACCCAAAGCTAAGCACTTCTCCCATGGCAAGAACTACCAATCTAGTTGACCAAACCAAACGGATAATTCGAAGAGACTTGCAAAGATAACCAATCATACATAAAAGAATTCAGAGAAGATTCAAATATTATTCATAGATAGACTGGATCATAAACCCACAATTCATCGGTCTCAAAAAACACACCGCAAAAAGAAGATTACATCGAATAGATCTCCACAAGAGAGGGGGAGAACTTTGTATTGAGATTCAAAGAGAGAGAAGAAGCCATCTAGCTACTAACTATGGACCCGAAGGTCTAAGGTAAACTACTCACACTTCATCGGAGGGGCTAGGATGATGTAGAAGCCCTCCGTGATGATGGCCCTCTTCCGGCGGAGCTCCGAAATAGGCCCCAAGATGGGATCTCGTGGATATAGAAAGTTGCGGCGGTGGAATTAGGTTTTTGGCTCCTGTTCTGATCGTTTGGGGGTATGTGTGTATATATAGGAGGAAGAAGTACGCCGGAGGAGCAATGAGGGGCCCACGAGGCAGGGGGCGCGCCCTAGGGGGGCGCCCCCACCCTCGTGACCGCCTCTTTTGTTCCTTGGAGCAGGGTCCAAGTCTCCTGGATCACGTTCGGTGAGAAAATCACGTTCCCGAAGATTTTTATTCCATTTGGACTCCATTTGATATTCCGTTTATCCGAAACACTGAAATAGGCAAAAAACAGCAATTCTGGGCTGGGCCTCCGATTAATAGGTTAGTCCCAAAAATAATATAAAAGTGGAAAATAAAGCCCAATAAACAAAACAGTAGATAATATAGCATGGAGCAATCAAAAATTATAGATACGTTGGAGACGTATCACTAATGCATAGTGAAAACTGGGTATTGAAGATTATGATCAAAGTGTGAACTTGCCTTGCTGACGATCGTTGAACTCTAAAGATTCGTAGTAGCAAGCTTCGCACTCCGGATGATCTAGCGTAAGCAAGCAATAACATACATAAGCATATAAGCAAAGATCCAAAAAGAAAACAAATGAAAGACTCGGAAAAATCCAAAACAACCAAATAAAGTTTCTGTACATAACATAATTTTTACAATAACAAAAATATGTGTGTTTGGGTCTAACAGAAAGTACACATTACGAGCTTTGATTTGCAAAAAGAATCACCTAAAATGGAGTTACGAAACTCGAGTTACGGCCTAACGAAGTTTGAATTCAGATCTGTTTGAATTCAAAATTTAAAATTTTCAAAAATGTTTTTCGTGTGATTCTCTGGATAGAGGATATTTCTATGAAACCGTAAAAAAAGAATCAACTAAAACGGATCTATAGATTAAAAGATATGAATTTATGAAGATTGGGCATTTTTCTGGAAATTAATTATGGGATTCAATATGAGCTGCCACGTGGCGTGCTGTGATTGGCTACGCATGTTTGCTGCCAGCGGATGGCCGATCCATAACTGATCGTGGTGGCTAAAAAAATAAAACAGTAGCCGGTTTGATCTAAGCCGCAGAAAACCGATCTAATTAAGAAAAACTGAAACGTTTTTGAACTAAAGCGAACGGATGCTCGTTCAACTTACAAAGAAGAACGAGTTGGGGAGGCGCTCAGGCTCCGGCGATCACGGACGTCGCGGACGGCGCGCCCTGACTGCGAAAACATGGCATACCCATATCAAAAAGGTTCTACAAGATGAAGCAAGAAGGAAGGGAGAAGAATGGGGTCTAGGTACCTCAGACGACGCCGGTTTCGTCTGAAAAACAGCCGTTGCGGACGGCGCTCCGGCGAGGAATTGATGGGAAACGAGGGGGAAATAACTCCCACTGGGAGGGGGCTTCGGTCTAGGAGGTAATGGGGAAGGGGTGGGAGCTTTTATAGGTGTCAGGGGAGTCTATACAACGAGATCCACCGCGAGCTTAGTGCAACCATTAATGGTTGTTTGTGCAAGAACGTTTCCGGATCAGTTCGGCGATTTAAGACAATAATGTTGGGTTTTAATTCTCTGAATGGGTTCAACTTACATTCCTGTGTAAGTTTTGTGTTGGTGGAGAGTCGAAAGGGTGAAAGAATTTAGTGGGAGGAGGAGAGGAAGAGGTGGTGCCATGGCTGTTGCTAAGGAAGAGGTGGAGGCGTTCATGTTCCTATAACAAGGAGAGGAGGGAGATGGCCATCAGTTGGGCTGGAAGATATGGGCCTTAGTGAGAAAAGTGGCCTATGGCTGAGTGTTTTTTTTGAACGTTTTTTTAACAGAAGCAAAGAAACACCGAAAATACAAATAAAAGTTAGCTGAAAAATCCCAGAAAATTCACATAGTTATATGGTCTTATATATGACCTAGTGAACTTTTATCTGGCCTAAAATGCAAGTTTTCAAAATTAAACTTTTTGCTATGCTAATAAAATAAATTGCAAATAAAACTCAACAAATATATTTTGGTTCCAAATTCAATTTCCAATATTTTCTTTTCTGATTTTGAAGAAGTCATTTTATCTTCTCTCTTTATTTTATTTTTGATATAATGGAAATGATTTTTTTGATGAAACCAAATTTGATCCAAACTCCCAACTTTGAAAAAAAATTCAAAATTGGTTTTTAGGGAAACTTCCAACTCTCTCTTTTGGTCCTTGAGTTGCTCAAAGTTCCTTGGATCAAAAATCAAATAAAACAAATAGGGAAAAATGCATAAATCATGGATGCATATGAATGATCTATTATAAACATCCAAATTGAAAATTGGGATGTTACAAGTCATAAAGAACTCACATACTTATTACAAAAATCTACAGGTCATCAAAAACCAAGCATTACGTGCATGCTCCTAGGGGGATAGATTGGCAGGAAAAGACCATCGCTCGTCCCTGACCGCAACTCATAAGGAAGACAATCAAATAACACCTCATGTTTCAAATGTGTTACACAACGGTCACCATACGTGCATGCTACGGGACTTGCAAACTTCAACGCAAGTATTTCTCAAATTCACAACTACTCAACTAGAACACTCTAATATTACCACCTTTAAATCTCAGAACAATTATCAAGTATCAAACTTCTCCTAGTGCTCAATGCACTTTTTTTTTGAAAGTTTTTATTATCCCGATCTTGGATGCCTATCATATTAGGACTAAATTCATAACCAAAGAAAATTACCATGCTGTTCTAAGGGACTCTCAAAATAATTTAAGTGAAGCATGAGAGATCAATAATTTCTATAAAATAAAACCACCACCGTGCTCTAAAAGATATAAGCGAAGCACTAGAGCAAAATTATCTAGCTCAAAAGGTATAGGTGAAGTACATAGAGTATTCTAATAAACTTTGATTCATGTGTGTCTCTCCCAAAAGGTGTGTACAGCAAGGATGATTGTGGTAAACTAAAAATCAAAGACTCAAATCATACAAGACGCTCCAAGCAAAACACATATCATGTGGTGAATAAAAATTATAGCTCCAAGTAAAGTTACCGAAGGACGAAGACGAAAGAGGGGATGCCTTCCGGGGCATCCCCAAGCTTAGGCTTTTGGTTGTCCTTGGAATTTACCTTGGGGTGCCTTGGGCATCCCCAAGCTTAGGCTCTTGTTTCTCTTTGTTCCATAATCCATCAAATCTTTACCCAAAACTACTTGAAAACTTCACAACACAAAACTTAAAAGAAAATCTCATGAGCTCCGTTAGTAAAAGAAAACAAACCACCACTTCAAGGTACCGTTATGAACTCATTCTTTATTTATATTAGTGTTAAACCTACTGTATTCCAACTTTTCTATGGTTCATAAACTCTATTACTAGCCATAGATTCATCAAAATAAGCAAACAGCACACGAAAAACAGAATCTGTCAAAAACAGAATAGTCTGTAGAAATCTATAGGTTTCGAATACTTATGGAACCCCAAAAATTCTAAAATAAATTTCTGGGCATGAGGAATTTATCTATTAATCATCTTCAAAAATAATTAACTCAATAGCACTCTCCAGTAAAAAATGGCAGCAAATATCGTGAGCGCTAAAGTTTCTGTTTTTTACAGCTAGATCGCAAAGACTTTCCCCAAGTCTTCCCAAAGGTTGTACTTGGCACAAACACTAATTAAAAGCATAAAACTACATCTAAACAGAGACTAGATGAATTATTTATTACTAACATAACCAAAAAGCAAAGAACAAAAATAAATTGGGTTGCCTCCCAACAAGCGCTATCGTTTAACGCCCCTAGCTAGGCATAACAGCAAGGATAGATATAGTATTGTCATCTTTGGTATGCAATCCATAAGTGGCCCTCATAATAGATTCATAAGGTAATTTTATTTTATTTCTAGGAAAGTGTTCCATTCCCTTCCTTAACGGAAATTGGAACCTAATATTCCCTTCTTTCATATCAATAATTGCACCAATCGTTCTAAGGAAAGGTCTACCAAGAATAATAGGACATGAAGGATTGCAATCAATATCAAGAACAATGAAATCTACGGGCACATAATTCCTATTTTCAACAATCAAAACATCATTAATTCTTCCCATAGGTTTCTTAATGGTGGAATCCACAAGATGCAAGTTTAAAGAACAATCATCAAATTCACAGAAACCTAGCAAATCACACAAAGTTTTAGGAATCGTGGAAACACTAGCACCCAAATCACATAAAGCAAAGCATTCATGATATTTAATTTTAATTTTAATAGTAGGTTCCCACTCATCATAAAGTTTTCTTGGGATAGAAACCTCCAATTCAAGCTTTTCATCATAAGATTGCATTAAAGCATTAACGATATGTTTAGTAAAAGCTTTATTTTGGCTATAAGCATGCAGAGAATTTAGCACGGATTGCAGCAAGGAAATACAATCTATCAAAGAGCAATTATAACAATTAAATTCCTTGAAATCCAAGATAGTGGGTTCATTCCTATGTAAAGTTTTGACCTCTGCAATCCCACTTTTATCAATTTTTGCATCAAGATCTAAAAACTCCGAATCATTGGGACGCCTTCTAACTAAAGTTGACTCATCTCCAGTCCCATCATTATCAAGATTCATATTGCAAATCAAAGATTTAATAGGAGACACATCAATCACTTTTAGATCTTCATCATTATTATCATCAAGACTAGAAGAACACGCTTTTATAAAGCATTCTTTTTTAGCACACATCCTAGCGGTTCTTTATTTGCAATCATCAATGGAAATTATCATAGCTTTGAGAGACTCATTGATATCATGCTTAGGTGGAATAGATCTAAGTTTCAAAGAATCAACATCAAGAGAAATTCTATCCACATTCCTAGCCAACTCATCAATCTTAGAAATTTTTTCTTCAATCAAAGCATTGAAATTCTTTTGCGAACTAATAAATTATTTAATATTAGATTCAAAATAAGAGGGAATCTTATTATAATTTCCATAAGAGTTATTGTAGGAATTCCCATAATTATTAGAAGGATTACTAGGATATGGCCTAGGATTAAAATTACCTCTATACGCGTTATTACCAAAATTGTTCCTACCAACAAAATTCACATCCATAGATTCATTCTTATTCTCAATCAAAGTAGACAAAGGCATATCATTAGGATCAGAAGGGACACTCTTATTAGCTAACAATTTCATAAGATCATCCATTTTTCCACTCAAAACATTGATTTCTTCTATAGCATGCACCTTTTTATTAGTAGATCTATTAGTATGCCATTGAGAATAATTAACCATAATATTATCTAGGAGTTTAGTAGCTTCTCCTAAAGTGATTTCCATAAAAGTGCCTCCCGCGGCCGAATCTAAAAGATTTCTAGAAGCAAAGTTCAATCCGGCATATTTTTTTGTATAATCATCCAAAGATTCAAACCATGTGTAGGGAAATTACGTATCATTAATTTCATCCTCTCCCAAGCTTGTGCAACATGTTCATGATCATGTTGCTTAAAATTCATAATATCGTTTCTAAGAGTGATGATCTTAGCTGCAGGAAAATACTTAGAGATAAAGTCATCTTTGCACTTATTCCATGAATCGATACAATTTTTAGGCAAAGACGAAAACCAAGTTTTAGCACAATCTCTAAGCGAAAACGAGAATAGCTTCAATTTAACAATATCATTATCCACATCTTTCTTCTTTTGCATATCACACAAATCAACAAAGTTGTTTAGAAGGGTAGCAACATCTTCACTAGGAAGGCCGGAAAATGGATCTTTCATGACAAGATTCAGCAAAGCAACATTAATTTCACAAGATTCAGCATCGGTAAGAGGAGCAATTGGAGTGCTAATAAAATCATTATTGTTGGTATTGGAAAAATCACACAATTTAGTATTATCTTGAGCCATCGTGACAAGCAATCCAACACACAATCAAGCAAGAGGCAAACAAAAAGAGGCAAGCAGAAAAGAGGGTGAATAAAATGTCAAGGGTGAAGTGGGGGAGAGGAAAACGAGAGGCAAATGGCAAATAATGTAATGCGAGGGATAAGAGTTTATGATGGGTACTTGGTATGTCTTGACTTTTGCGTAGACTCCCCGGCAACGGCGCCAGAAATTCTTCTTGCTACCTCTTGAGCACTGCGTTGGTTTTCCCTTGAAGAGGAAAGAGTGATGTAGCAAAGTAGCGTAAGTATTTCCCTCAGTTTTTGAGAACCAAGGTATCAATCTAGTAGGAGGCCACACGCAAGTCCCTCGTACCTACACAAACAAATAAGAACCTCGCAACCAACGCGAAAAAGGGGTTGTCAATCCCTTCACGGTCACTTTATGAGAGTGAGATTTGATAGAGATGATAAAATAATACTTTTGGTATTTTTATGATAAAGATTAAAAGTAAAGATTGCAAGATAAATGGTAATAGAAATAGCTTGTTGACGGAAGATTAATATGATGGAGAATAGACTCGGGGGGCATAGGTTTCACTAGTGGCTTCTCTCAAGATAGCATAAGTATTACAGTGGGTGAACAAATTACTGTCGAGCAATTAAGAGAAAAGCGAATAATTATGAGAATATCTAGGCATGATCATGTATATAGGCATCACGTTCGTGACAAGTGGACCGACTCCTGCCTGCATCTACTACTATTACTCCACACATCGACCACTATCCAACATGCATCTAGAGTATTAAGTTCATACGAACAGAGTAACGCATTAGGTAAGATGACATGATGTAGAGGGATAAACTCAAGCAATATGATATAAACCCCATCTTTTTATCCTCGATGGCAACAATGCAATGTGTGTCATTTCCCTTTTTGTCACTGGGATCGAGCACCGCAAGATTGAACCCAAAGCTAAGCACTTCTCCCATTGCAAGAAAGATCAATCTAGTAGGCCAAACCAAACTGATAATTCGAAGAGACTTGCAAAGATAACCAGTCATACATAAAAGATTTCAGAGAAGAATCAAATATTGTTCATAGATAGACTTGATCATAAACCCACAATTCGTCGGATCTCAACAAACACACTGCAAAAAAAGTTACATCGAATAGATCTCCAAGAAGATTGAGGAGAACTTTGTATTGAGATTCAAAGAGAGAGAAGAAGCCATCTAGCTAATAACTATGGACCCAAAGGTCTGAAGTAAACTACTCACACATCATCGGAGGGGCCATGGAGTTGATGTAGAGGCCCTCCGTGATCGATGCCCCCTCCAACGGAGCTCCGGAAAAGGCCCCAAGATGGGATCTCTTGGGTACATAAGGTTGCGGTGGTGGAAATAGGGTTTCGTGGTGCTCCTGGATGTTTTCAGGGTATATGAGTATATATAGGAGGAACAAGTAGGCCGGCTGAGGCATGAGGGGGGAGGGCGCGCCCCCTGCCTCGTGGACTCCTCGTTTGTTTCTTGACATCCACTCCAAGTCCTGTGGATCATGTTTGTTCCCAAAATCACGTTCTCGAAGGTTTCATTCCGTTTGGATTCCGTTTGGTATTCATTTTCTGCGAAACACTGAAATAGGCAAAAAAACAATTTGAACTGGGCCTTCGGTTAATAGGTTAGTCCCAAAAATAATACAGAAGTGTAAAATAAAGCCCATTAACATCCAAAACAGATAATATAATAGCATGGAACAAACAAAAATTATAGATACGATGGAGACGTATCACAAAGCAACTTGGAGAAGGCTAGAAATCAAGATTTATGTGGTTGAAATGGAATATCTTGACCTCAACACAAGTGTAGGTGGTTCTCTCTCAGGAAATGTATGATGGAAGTGTAGACCTGTTCTGATGGCTCTCTCCACGAATGAAGAGTGGGTGGACGGGTATATATAGCCTCCACACAAAATCTAACCGTTACACACAATTTACTAAACTCGGTGGGACCGAATCAGAAAACTCGGTCAGACCGATTCTGTTCAAAATGTGAACGTTAGGATTTTCGGTCGGACCGACATGTCAAATCAGTGGGACCGATTTCATTAGGGTTAGGGCATAACATAATCTCAATGAGACCGCTTATGCAAACTCGACGGGACCAATTTTGGTAATAAGCAAACAGAGAGTTGGTCATGCAAACACGGTGGGACCGATTCGCTCGTGTCGGTTGGACCGAAACGTTACGAAGGGGAAACGGAGAGTTTGCATTGTGAACTTGGTGGGACCGATCGCTCATCTCGGTTAGACCGAAATGTTACGAAGGGAAACAGAGAGTTTGCAATCCCATCTCGGTGAGACCGAGATCCCTATCGGTGGAAGTGAAGTGACTAGGGTTTTGTGGCAGTGGCTATGTCAACTGAAATCGGTGGCGCCGGATGGAAAGTTTCGGTGGGGCCAAGTTTGACATTTGGTTTGGGACATATGTGGATATGAGAAAGTGGTTGAGGATTTTGGAGCATATCACTAAGCATTTTGAGCAAGTAACCCATTAAGCAACACCTCACCCCCTTTTAATAGTATTGGCTTTTCCTATGGACTCAATGTGATCTTGGATCACTAAAAGGTAAAATGTAGAGTCTTGAGCTTTAGAGCTTGAGCCAATATTTTGTCCTTAGCATTTTGAGGGGTCCACATTTATAATCCATGCCATGCCAATCTTGAGCTTTCCTAAAAAAATTATCTTGAAATAGTATTAGCTCAATGAGCTATATGTTGTTAGGAATTACCAAAACACTACAAAAAAGACACATCCATGACATTTTGGGAATAACAATTTTTTTCTGTCATACATATGACACTTCTATGATGATAATTGTGACAAAACACGGTATCATCATAGATGTGGTGGGCTCCTACTTCTATGACAAAAAATCATGACAGAAAATGGGCTTTTCGTCCTGGGCGGGCCAGAGACGCAGCTGCATGACATTCTTTGGGCCGTCCATGACAGAAAAAATCGTGGCATAAGCGAGGGGGAGGAAAATTTCGGGGAGTTCCCGGTTACGGTGGGAGGTCGGGGGCCGAGCAATGCATGTTTCTCTCGTACACGTATGCGCATGTGTGTGAGGCGTTGGCTCTAACTGAACCTGAGCGAGGCGTTGGGCTCTAACTGAACCCGAGCGATTGCACTGCAGGCTATGCGTTACTGAACCCGAGTGATCGATCGATGGTTGTTAACTGAACTCGATCGAATGATTCCTTCACTACTGCTGCTAACTGGAGCCGGTCGATTGGATGAACAGTGAGCATTGCGGTGGGGGTTTGGATGAACAGTGAGCGGTGGCGTTGCCTCTGGATGAACAGGACCCCGTGGTGTGGAGGGCTGGATGAACAGTAGACGGTGGAGGGGTGCCCGTGGAGGGGTGGTTGAACAGGACCCCGTGGTGTGGAGGGCTGGATGAACAGTAGACGGTGGAGGGGTGCCCGTGGAGGGGTGGTTGAACAATAGCTGGTGGAGTAGCATGCGGTGCAGGCTGGATGAACAGGAGCCCGTGGAGGCTAGAGAAGGTCGACGGTAGCCCGTGGAGGCTGGAGGAGGTCGACGGTGGAGATGAACAGTATCTCGTGGAGTCCCGTTTTGCGGTACACCACACCCCTCCCGATGAACAGGACCCCTGTTTCAACCGTAGGAGGTACGTTTCGTCCGTTTTGCGGTACGCCACACCCCTCTCGATCAACACGACCCCCGTTTCGACCATAGGAGGTCCATTTCCTCCGTTTTGCGGTACGCCACACCCCTCCCGATCAACAGGACCCCCGTTTCGACTTTAGGAGGTCTGTTTCCTCCGCTCTGCGGTACGCCAGGCCTCGTTTCCATCGCCTATTCCGTCCAAGCCCTCCCCATGAACACGACCACGCATTCCGTTCCGACCCAGCCGGTTGGCTCCCACGCGTTCCGTTGCCTCCCGATGAACACGACACATTCTGTTGCCTCCCCATGAACACGACGCATTTCGTTGCCTCTCCATGAACATGACGACGATGCTGTTTCTCCGTTCCGACCCAGCCATGTACACGAGCCCTGGCCATACGTATGCGCGAGTAGGCGTTCGAGACTCCGCCCGTATGTACACATACGTGGCCGTATTTTCTTTCATGCACCCTGGCCGCTGTACGTACGTGTACATGCTACATGCGCCCCTCTACTACGACACGTGCGTGCCTCTACTACGACACATGTGCGCCTCTACATCGACCAGTATGTACGTACACGTTCGCGACCAGAATGACAACGCTACGTACACTTCGACCAGGTGGGTCCCGACTGTCAGGCACTTCCTTGCGTGCGAGGATGTAGCTGGTGGGTCCGAGCCGTCAGGGGGCGAATCATTTTGTTTTTTTTTGCCCGGACGCACTTCCTTGCGTGCGAAGGTGTAGCTGGTGGGTCCCAGCAGTCAGGAGGAAACGTTTTTTTCGTGAAATACGGTGGCCTGTCCGGTGGGTCCCTGCTGTCAGGTGGAGGAATAATTATTTTGCACATAATAAGGAGGCACTTCCTTGCTGCGGCCGTGGACCCAGCTGTCGGCCTCTCCATGTACAGTCCACGTCCGATGGAAGCCGTTCCTTGACCATGTTGACCACGCCACGCCGAGAGCACCAGGGCGGTGGACGACGGCGAGGCCTAGGAAGGGGATGACGCGGAGCCGGGGAAGACATGGCAGTGGATGCCCATGCGTAGAGGAGTATGAGGGTTCATTGGTTCGCTGCGGTGTGAGGCTGCCGTCACCGCAGAATAACAGGGGGTGTGGGTGAGTAGAGGGATGGCCTGGCCAGCGGTGGGACTAGTAGGGGGTGGTGAGGCCTCCGCCGCATCGCAGTCAGCCACGGGAGGCAGGAGCATGAGGCACAGCCGGCGCTGGTTTGGGCGGCTGGAGTAAGAAGACCAGAGGTTGAAGAAGCACTACGGCCGTTGGATGGACATCGTACAATCACTGGAGCTAGAATCATGCATATTGACTAAGTTGACAAAGCCCTTCGTCCCCGTCAACTTAGTAGGCCCACAAGTTAGCCTACCACTATACTGGGTCCTAGCTAACAGGGGGGAGTATTCATTTTTTTGTGCGTAATAAGGAGGCACTTCCTTGCGTGCGAAGATATAGCTGGTGGGTCCGAGCTGTCAGCGGCGGTAACTTTTTTTCGCAAAATACAGAGGCCCTTTCGGTGGGTCCCCGATCTCAAGTGGATGAATCATTATTTTGCGCGTAATAAGGAGGCATTTCCTTGTGTGCAACCGTGGACCCAGCTGTCGGCCTCTCCATGTACAGTCCACTTCAGATGCATGTCGGTCGTTGACCACGTTGACCAGGCCGTGCCGAGAGCACCAGGGCGGTGGACGACGGCGAGGCCTAGGAAGGGAACGACACGGAGGCAGGGAAGACTCGGCAGTTGTTTCCCACGCGAAGGGGAGTACGACTATATGAGGGTTTACTGGTTCGTCCGCCGTCGCTGGAGAATAACAGCAGGTGTGGGTGAGTAGAGGGATGGCTAGGCCAGCGATGGGACTATGGTGGGGCGGTGAGGCCTACGCGGCAACAGAGCCGGCCGTGGGGAGGAGGGAGCAGGCAGTCCCGCCGGAGCTTGTTTGAGTGGCTGGAGCAGGAAGAGCAGAGATTGAAGAAGCACGACGGCCGTTGGATGGACATCGTACGGTCACTGGAGCTAGAATCGTTCATATTGACTAAGTTGACAAAGCCCTCCGTCCCCGTCAACTTAGTAGGCCCACAAGTCAGCCTCCCACCATGGTGGGCCCAGCTAGCAGGGGGAGTATTTATTTTTCTGTGCGTAATAAGGAGGCACTTCCGGTGGGTCCGAGCTGACAGCGGGGGGAACGTTTTTTTCGCGAAATACGGTGGTCCGTCCGGTGGGTCCCAGCAGTCAAGGGCAAACGTTTTTTTTCACGAAATACGGTGGCCTGTCCGGTGGGTCCCAGCAGTCAGGGGGGAAACATTTTTTCCATGAAATACTGGTGGCCCGTCCGGTGGGTCCCTGCTGTCAGGTGTAGGAATAATTATTTTGCGTGTAATAAGGAGGCACTTCCTTGCGGCTGCCGTGGACCCAGCTGTTAGCCTCTCCACGTACAATACTCTTCCGATGGAAGTCGGTCGTTGACCACATTGACCACGCCGCGCCGAGAGCACCACGGCGGTGGACGACGGCGAGGCCTAGGAAGGGGACGACGCGGAGCCGGGGAAGACGCGGCAGTGGATGCCCACGCGGAGAGGAGTACAAGGGTTCACTAGTTCGGCTGCGGTGTGAGGCTGCCGTCGCCGCAGAATAACAGGGGGAGTGGGTGAGTGGAGGGATGGCCTGGCCAGCGGTGGGAGTAGTATGGGGACGGTGAGGCCTCCGCGGCAGCACAGCCGGCCACGGGAGGCAGGAGCATGCGGCACGACCGGCGCTGCTTTGGGCGGCTGGGGCAAGAAGACCAGAGGTTGAAGAAGCACTACGGCCGTTGGATGGACATCGTTGACCACGCCGCGCCGAGAGCACCAGGGCGGTGGACGACGGCGAGGCCTACGAAGGGAACGACACGGAGCCGGGGAAGACACGGCAGTGGCTGCCCACGCGGTGGAGAGTACGAGGGTTGACTGGTTCGGCTGCCGTCGCCGGAAAATAACAGGAGGTGTGGGTGAGTAGAGGGATAGACAGGCCAGGGATGCGAGTATGATGGGGCCGTGAGGCCTGCCCGGCAGCACTGCCGGCCACGGGAGGCGGGAGCAGGCGGTTCCGACGGCGCTGGTTTGGGCGGCTGGGGCAGGAAGATCAGAGACTGAAGAAGCACGATTGCCGTTAGATTGACATCTAACGGTCTGACGCTGGTAGAGTCGATTGTTGACTAAGTTTCTTTTTTGAGAAACCTTGTGTACGCATGAACTTAGTAGGCCCACAAGTCAGCCTCCAAATCTGTGGCAGACAACATAAAGCCCATTTGCTATTTTTTATAATTTGCAGCCCATTTGCTAATTCTTAAGTAATTTATTACAGCCCATTTTCTGCCCAGGACCACGGTCAAAAAGTTCAACCTTATTTTGCATATTTCGGTGGAGTCCGAACTGTTGTAATCCCGAAATGATAAACATTTTTTAAGAACTTATTGATTTGCCAAAAAATCGTTTTGTTTTTGTAAGCAAATAAGACGTGGGACAATTGAGTTGGTTTAAGGGAAAACCAGTGGTAAAAAATCAGCGCTGGGTGGGAAAAAACAACAAAAATAAGGATGTAAATATGAAAAGGGAATTTTATGTGTTTTCAATATAATGATACGTGTATATGAACTAGTAAAACTATAGGTAGAGATTAGAAAACGGATGTAGGACATGCGTTTCAAGAGGATAATAGAACTGGGCTGTGTGTTTGATTCAGTAAAAAAACTGCCTGCGGATGTTGTAAGACAAAATATAACTAACGCTGGCGGGCCAGAGGCCAGTAGATACCTGCTGGATCTTTGTGCCCCGTTGTCGTCATGGGCTGGGCCTGTTAAAAACAAAACCAACCCTGGGCAGTCTACAGCCCAGTTGAAACTTGCTCGACCTGAAAAAACAATATACGTGCTCAATAAACGAGAGAATTCTGCAAGTACAGACTGATAACTGGGATGCAGCACGGATATTGTTTTTTATCGTGATAATAAGTGCATGCACTTGTTTCGAAAAAATTGGAGAACTGGGAATTCGAACGGCGGGTGCTTATGCTACCCATCAAATAAAAATCAGGTGCCTGAAAATTCGTTTCGAAACAAATGATTCAGCTTTATATCCACGTCGACCCTCGGCATGATGGTTGGAAGCAAATGCAAGTTCATACCAAAAGATCGTTAACAACAATACCAACTTGCGGACGACAAGGTAGTACAACTACCAATACCAAACTAACTTATAATCTTTTTACTCCTGGCCCTAGTGTTTGTCTGGTAGAAAATCTTGCAGAGGACCAGCTCCCGCTCCTTCTCTTGCTCTAGGTCCCTGAGGTGGTACTGTGCATCACCCAGTTGGTCCTCTGCTGGTCGAAGTTCTTGTTGGTGTGCAGCACCAGAACCTTTTTTGCTGCCCGTCTGCCGGCCGTTGACCATCACCGGCAAGGTATTGCCGGTCTTGTGCCACATCGCGTGCATGCCGCACTCCGACTGTATCTTGCGACGCGTCCACGTGCCCCTTTTGAACACCCTGGAATTGTGTTGGATGAAATGCTTCCTTAGGCCACTCAGTGTGATACCTGCAATATTGTGGAATACATGTTTTAGTGTACCTAGTTGGCATTTTCATAACATCTTTGGCATGTTGCAGTCACTTGTTTCACTTTTTATTAACTATCAAATTGTAATTGCTTCACCAGGTCTGCGTCTAAAAAGAAAAATAGAGCTATAAACAAAGGAATATGTTTGTGCAAGTAGACGGCCGATCGGTGTCTTACCTGGAAGTTTCTCAGGTTGGGTGTAGCATATGCCGTGCTCGCTATCGATGGTTGGTATGAACAAATCGATGAGAGACTGAAATCTCGCGCTGTCAGCACTCACTTTGGCCTCAAGGTGCTCGATCGGCTCCTGATCCGTGGGATCGAACTTCTTCAACTTGCATCGGTAATTCCAGTTATATGGTACTCAATGTATGATCAATCGACTGTTTTAAGTGAATGATGAAAGATTTCGACAGATAAGTGGTACTCCAAATCTGAAGTCCAGAATACCCAAACACGCCGCCAGGATTCTTGTGTCACCTCACACGCAGCATGTTGTCACGTCAGTTCAATGTGTGGACATGATGAATAATTTGACCGACGTATACTAGTACTGCTACTGTACTACTTACTAGCCGTATTTAGTGTCACAATTTATACATAGGTTTAACTAACAAGTATGCACTTGAAGCCTAACTGGTATATATATATATATATATATATATATATATATATATATATATATATATATATATATAGCTTCTGCACAGCATCTCCATCATCATTATCAGTACATCCTACGCAGGTGAGTTAGGATGCACTTGATCCCAGGAAGGTATCTATCCTTCAAACCAGAGGAGTGCTTCAAACTAACAACAGTACATAATATCCAACAAAAGAGGGTCGTGCTACAGCAGCAGAATACATGGCTCAGTCTAGATATCAGCACGAATCAAGTTGTGCATATTTGCTGTTGGCATGAACCACATCGCCGCATGTCGGGTTTGCAAAAGCCATCCATCGCATGGAAGCTTGATGCCTTTCACACACTGAAGATTATCTGGCAACAAGCTGTGTCGACGAATCTCTGGATATGGTGATTCATGAAACCCATGGTATGATGTGTAAACACAGCCCCCCCTCGCGAATGGAAGTTGCATAGCACAGTAATCATCGCCGGTGATATGATCGATGATTGGTTGGATGATCGGATAATTGAGCCCGAGGAACAAGGAGTGGTTGCCGAGGCTGTAAACCCGCCTCCAGTTGAATACGCCTGGCCCAACGGAGCTGGGATCTTTCTCGAACACGAAGCAGCCATAGCCATCAATGTCACGAACGCCCCACGCATTGTACTGCATGTGGTTTGATGTAATGGTTTGGTCAATTTGGTACGTGCGAATGAGCATCAAATGACCGCCGTCAGCTGAACGAGCGATAAACCACCACCCATCGGCTGGTATGATTCCAGGTCCTGGAATCATGAAGGCCAGCGCATTTGCGTCTGCTGCAACAATTCAAATTGGAGACCAAAAGGACAAAAATAAACAATCATGTTCAGAGTATGTGTGGAATTAAGATTATTATAACAGTGACACATATCATAGACAGAGAATTGCAATGCCGTGGTCATAATCATACCCCAAGTTAAAAAAATAAGCCAATGGCTTTCATATTCTAGCAATATGTCATGGTTCAAACATCATGTAACAATGAGAGGAAAACAGCTATGACAGCGCCTACTCATATTCTACCATAGCACTTACTACTACTGTTCTCATATCAACTCTAAGCAATAACATGCGTTGTTATAAAAATCTTGTAAACGAGAGTAACATATAGCAATCATGATGTTATGCTCATAATATGTATTCTAACAATCATTAGATGCCAATTGTTCTCATATCAACTCTAACAATAACATGTGTGGTCATAAAAATCTAGGAAATGAGAGGAACATATAGCAATGATGTGGTTATAGACATGCTATGCATTCTAAATTTGTAACAAATGAACAGGCAGTCGTATTCATAAGGTAAAGATGAGATGAGATAGAACAATTACACGACGATAGATTCCACCAGTATAGGCAGCCAATCTGTGCGTCGACCGCGTAAACGATGCCATCGTGCACTATAGCATCAGACAGAAATGTTGCCTCAACAGGATTGATGATGAGCCATAACCATGTATGGCGACCGGATTCCAGATAGACTAATCCCATGTTGAACAAGGCAATGAGCTTGTAATCCATGTAGTCTTCTGATGGTGTGGGCACTTCGCAGATTACAACTTTCTGCAAACAGAGGTCGAGCCAAAAGCTTGACGCGTCTCGTGCGTAGTAGGCAGGAGTGTCCGGCGGGCCGCGAGGCTCGATGGTGGCGGTATCCAACGATGGAAGGGTGATCTCTCGCTGGGTGTAGATATCCACGAGACGCCACGGACTACCGGTGTGGTGGATGAGGACGATCCAGTTGGCCTTCATGCCCGCCCAGTAGTGGCCGCGCATGAAGGACAGGTGGACGGGTAGTGGTAGCATGTCGAGGGGCACCACGGCAACCTCCGTAGGATCGTCAAGTCGGTGTCTGGGCCACCTGCGAGGATCGGGCATCAGCAAGCAGGGTGTCTTGAAAAGAGCCGGCCGGTTGCAGACGAGTAGACGGTACAAAGACACCGAGCATGCGGCCAGACGGACGGTGCTGAGTAGGTCCATACGACTACAGATCTGCTCCAAGAGAACATCGGGGAGGGAATTCCAATCGCGGCTCTGCGTGTCAGTCGGTTCTGCCATTGGGGTTTTCGGTGCCTGCGAGCTAGCGGGGAAGTGGATTCGGGCGGGCGAGCGAAGAAGCTTCTCCTCGTGTGGCCGAGCAGTGAGCGGGGGGATATGGTACGCGCGAGCTACCAAGGAAGATGGCGCGGGCGGGCGAGCAGTGAGCGGGGGTAAATGGTGTGCGGCCGACGATGGGGAAGAGAGGAGGAAGGAAGAAGAGATGGCAGTACTGGGTAAGGCTGATTTAGTAACACCAACACGCTGGTTCAGCTTATTAATTACGTGTCCCATCTGCTGCAGCGTGTATTGTCACTTCACTGCGAAGACTAGTTGAATAGTTCTCTCTGACCGAGATGGGGAATAATGGATCGCGAGGACTTCCTTTCTACAGTATCCCTATGCCTCTACGCTCACTTCACTCATTTTGCTCCGTACCTAGTCACTTGTTGAAATCTGTAGAAAGACAAATACTCCGTATTTGGGAACAGAGGGAGGCTTTTACTCCGTACTATTTGGGAACAGAGGGAGTATCACCATATGGAGGGAACAGAGGAAGCTTGAAATATGAACATGTCAATGGGAGGGAGTAAGCCCCATGCATGCATGCATGCAACATGCAACACTCACACGTACACATGGACGCACGCAACACTCACGCACCCATGCGGCACACAGCACACGAGCAACACACACGCTCATGCTCAAGTGCTCAACCTACTCCCTACGTCCGTGAAAGACTATACATTTAGAGATTTACACATTGACCAGGGCATAATTAACGCCCAAAAGTAGTAGACTTATGTGTGCATGCGACCATTGAGATAAGAAGATTAAATGAAGGCCGTTGCATGCTGTAATTAAGGATAGACATGTAGCCTATACCTACAGCACAAGTTGGTGCATTAGTCAATCAATATCGATTTAGATTAAAGGCTAAATGCATTGAAAGTGTAGATGTACATCATGCACTACACTCTTTTTTTTATAGCCAATGTACACTCTTTGTTGGAAGACCGAGGGAGGACACGTGCATGCACTCACATACACAGCCAGGGCGGTTCACGCGCAAGGGTTGGACTCGTGTCACGCCTGCATAAAGTTTTGTTTAGCTGATTTCTTTGCTCTGCCAATTGACAGGTGGGACCCAGAAACCAGGTGACAATTTAACCAGTCAACAAAGTGCCACGTCGACTATGTGGCCGGTCAGTAGGGTGCAATACGGTGCTTTATGATGAGCTAGATCGTATAATCGCCGCAAAACTATATATAGTGACCGTAAAGAGCGTATTGTTACATACGTTGACCGCCAATTTATTTTTCTCGTTTCATATTAAGCCATATTAATCGGAAAGGACGCAGTATGGACTACTACTACTAGTACTAGTACTGCTTTGATGTGTCCCATTAACTTGCCAAACGAGGAGAAGGTTGCTTACTACGCCTCTCCCTCACCCACGCACGTGGTGGTTCGCAGGACGAGGAGAGGGTTTTGACTACAACGTCCTCTCCCTCTCCCTCGCCCTCGTGGTGGACGTGCAGTAGTTCAATCGGTGTCAGATTGCCAGAAGCATATTGTACAGTAGTATCATCATTATTAGACCTTCCGAAGAGGCGAAGAGCCAAGTGCAAGGTTCACAGAAGTACGAACTGTTGAACCTCCCGAAGAGGCAAAGAGCCAAGCGCAAGGTTTTATAGGAGTTTTCATCCTAGTAGGAGTGTACTACAACTATAGCGAACGATGCTACTGTATGATGCCGCCACGTCACGTATATCCAAAGTTGTGCCACCTTTTTTCCTCAAAGAGCATGTTGGTGCCCGTCCAACAACCACACAAGTTGCACGTACACATAACACATTTACTAGTAATAAATTCTAAAGGACAAATGTCAGTATGCCACACAAGTTCATCTCCAATTCATGTGATAAATTTGTGCACGACTAGTCTACATATATTCACAGTGCTACCGTTCACAATTACCGTACTCCACTTACACGTTATAGATGGGCTACATGTCCTCCTCCAGGTTCCAGTCCCAGGTGTTCTTCATGGATGGCACGATCCATAGCGGTGGGCAATGGGAATCATTGTCGCAGCTTTCTAGTCCGGTTCCACACGATGGAGACTCATCCAAGCTGAAGCGGCATAAATCAGGGATAGCGTGTCCCAGCATGTCGTTCATCCGGCGGTGCGCACTGAAGACACAACCATGCTTCATGAACGGCAGGCCTTCCGTGTCGTGCACGGAAGGTGGCATCCGCTTCACAATGGGGTAGCTGTCCCCGATGAAAAGCGAGTACTCTCCAAGAGTGTTCCTCGGCACCCACGTAGCATCACGGGGGTCGAACTCGGCGCCGTTCATCTGGTACACGCGGCATCCCAGATCTGGACACATGGTGACGTACATAGTCAAGGTCCATGCATAATAATGTTGTGCTCAAATATGGCGGTCAGTAATACTGTGCAGCAAATAGTACTACTCCGGTATAGAGGAAGTAAAATAACCGGCTTATTATATATAGCCACTCTTGGCTACATGGATGAGATAGTAAGACATGGAAAAACAAAAATGGTGGCAGCTAGTGGGTTCAAGTCTTCAAGGGCCTAGCTAGCTATACGCGTCCTCCAAGGTAAAAAGTACTCCTACTAGTACTACAAAGTATACTACTAGTACAACAATGAAAGAGAAGGCGAGAGGGTTAAAAAATGGAATACCTGGGTAGATGGTGACGGTCCGATCGTGGTAGATTGTGTGACCATGTTGCACATCAGTGGTACCATGGGTAACGACTGCTAAGATAGTTGATCCCAATATGCCAAAGTCAGCTACAAGGTTCCAGGTTAGACCGAATCGCGGATGCAAATGCACATCCAGGATCGGCGATCTTATTTTGATCGGGGGATGACTGGTCCCTGCAAAATAATGGAGTACCGTTAGGGATGCAAATGATGGTTTGTGCATTCCGTTTGTAATCTCCCGTACCGTAGGATGGCAACCAGATGAAACAAGTCCCCTGGCTTGTCACCGCGAAGATGCGGCCTAGATGGCGCACGGCGTCTTCGAACGTGTAGGGGTACAAATCTGCCGCCGCCAACATGCGCCAGCCTCTGCCGTTACTGCCTCTTGCATTGATGGCAATCCTTATGTCGAACACCGCGATGAGATAGTAATCGTCGTAGCCGCGTCGCTTTGTCGGCGGGTCCGCAATTGCTATCTTCTTCAATCTCATGTAGGCATCATCATACGTATTCAAGCCCAGCCAGTCCGGAAGGCCGATCCCAATGGTGGAGAAGGGGTCTACCGGAACGGCCGCACTGCTGTGGATGTTGTGCAAAATGATGGTGGTATCCGGCCGGAGGTATGCAAGCCAATCTTCGTTGGCACCGACCCAGACCTATATATAAGACGGTGGGCAGCGGAGAAATTACGGGATGGAAATGGAATAACTAAGTACTACATGATCAAACTCCATTACTGACCTGCTCATCGGACAAAATCCGACTACCTCTCAACGTCGGCAACTCTAGCGGAGTCAACGTGCAACCATGGCCAGGGAGCGGTGGACTGTTCGAAGGATTGTCCCATAGAAGAACCTTCTCCTCGAGGACGCATGGAAGACCAACAAGCATGGCCTTTTCCCAAGCTGTTTAAGCAGCGTCTTGAAAAAGTTGGTGCAGGAAGCACCGAGTCTTGCGGCGGTGAGGACGTCGGAGCGGCGTGCGATTTCTCCCAGAGGATCGTCGTCCAAGGTCTCCCAGCCCCGACGAGGAGGAGAACCGCCTGGCGAATCCATGGGAGCAGCGACGAACTGCCTTCTCTTCGGGGGAGGGGAACTGGCGAGGAGGAGATAAGAGCGTAGTAACCGCAGGGCCTCGTCCCTTCCAACTGTAGATCGTTCCTCAGCGAAGGGGTGAGGCTATTATTTACTACTAGTACTAGCATTATGGAACGTTATGGGATTGCATTATACTGTAAATAATAGCACTAGTAAGAAATTTTTGGCACTAGGTAGTAGTTTTTGGCGTGGATTAAGAAATTTTGGGTATGTTTTTGCCATTTTTTGTACACGCCAACTAGTGTCAAAAAACGTCTTACATTATGTGACGGAGGAGTACGTACTCGTACTGTAGCAGTACTAGTACTACTTTTCTCAACTAGTAGTGCGATGTACTGTACTTCTAGTCTAGTCTAGTATAGTGCACCAGTTTTGAACTCTTGAATCTCAGGGCCAAGGAGCTACAGTTGGAAGTGGAGGGTACTACTGTTCTCTAGAACCATCGCTGTACTATCAATGCAGGGGAAGTACACCTGCGTAGTGGCCTAGTGGGTACTCTCGGTGCTCTATTCAGCCGCTCCTCTCACGTAGCTGGCCTACTCAGCCGCTCCTCTCACGCACACACTAGCAGCCTGTTTATCAGCGACGGTTACTGCGGGGGCAGAACATTTGAGTTATTTGATACAGCGAGACTAGGCTTTTCGCTTCCATTTGTGGAGGTGTAATGGATCTCGTCGAACTTTGTTAGTAGTTCCTTCTTTATGAATGAGATGAAGCAAAGCTTTTGCCTCCGTTTCAAAAAAACACGTCAAGAGGAATTTCTTTTATAGTAGAGCCGATAATGGAGTGAAGTCCATGCGTGCAACGCCACAAGCTACAGAGTAGTAGTAGAGCACTTTACGTACAGAGCCATATTGCACAGTTCCCAATGCCCCGCCAGGCTTTTCCGGCTCCTCGGGCTTAATTGGGAGGCGCTAGTTTAAATATGCTACTAGCTGATGAGGAAGCTGCAAGCGAGGTGCGGCTAGGGCGAGCACGCGAGCCACGGGATGCTGGGAAGGAAAACCCGTTCACGTGGCTAGGCTGTCCAGTGCACCCAGATTGTGGGGCCGCACGTCCGTTTGACTTCAAAACTCAAACTACCCGTGTAAAATATTGGCTCGCAGCGAAGTGTAGTAGTACTATTTTTTAAAAAGGCCGCCGTGCGTTCGGCCGGGATCGAACCCACAAAACGAGGTATACACTCCCGCGACCACTAGTAGTACTCGTTGGAGTACAACGCAACCTAGAATCGCCTTTTGTCGCTAGTAGTACGTACATTGTTCCTTACAAGAAACCCCTAAGAGCATGGTTAATAGTATAGCCAGCTGCTGGCTATAAGCCAGTGCCATGTCATCTACAGCCCATCTTATAGCCAACATGTACAATAATAGATCAAAAGAGTGTACTACTTTTTTATTATGTGGCCCACTTCTCATTCTCACAAAGTGCCTAGGAGCACGTGCTAGAGCTGGCTCTTCACGAAGAGCCCGCTTACCTTCTCTCTCCTCTTCTCTTTCCTCCAACTAAGAAGAAATATACTAGTTTATTTCTTATAGCCCGCTGACTCAGCTCTATTGTACTTGCTCTAATAATGCAAGAAACCACTAAAATGCCAAGAAACTACTACCACTTGCATACGTGGCAGACTTAAGATAAGACTACCTTATCAACCATTGTACATGCTCTTACCAACAAAAATCCTCGAGTGACCTCCTACCTCCGGCCCGTCCACCTAGTCATCCTCGGCCAGGGGACGCAGCTACCGCCGCTAGTAGAAGGTGAGATCAAAACCGCCGGCGGTGCGGAGCCCATGTTGCGGCAGCCAGGATGCAAGCTCCGTATGGCACTCGCAGTCGCTAGCTAGCCAAGGTAGCTCCGTCCAGCTGCTTGTCTGCAAGGTTTGCTAGCTAGATTGGCACGGCAGCGCGGCGGCTTGCTCGCGCGCGCCGCACTAAGGCTAGCCATCTTGCTCGAGCGAAGGCCAGCGCGGTGGCTTGCTGCTCGTGAGTCACGCTCGGGCCACCCTGCCAACCCATGCGGAGGCCAGCGCGGCGCCCGGCCCGTCCGGCGGAGCAGTGGCCAACTCGCTCATCACCGGTGCCACCGACAAACACGCATCAGTACTGTTTGAAGTAATGTTCGGGAAAAATAATGATTTGAGGGGGAATAACAGGATAGAAGGTCAGATGTGGGTCCCTCGTGTCAACGGTCAAACAAAATGTGTTGGTTTAAGCTGCCTCGTCAGCACGGACGTGTGGGCCAACCCTGTCATAAATGGGTTTAAACGAACCTAATCGGTAGGAGTACTACGTAGTTTTTGGCGTGGATTAAGAAATTTTGGGTATGTTTTTGCTATTTTTTTTACAATAGATTCTTCCTAGGGCTGGTTGAAAGTGGTAGTTTTTTGTTAAATACTCTACATATTGTAAGTAGGAGTGGAAGTTAAGCTTTGGAAGCCAATAAGCAAGGCTAGTTACATAGTGCATATGTGTACATGATTGAAAGTAAATATCAACCATGAGTGACTAATATCTTGATGGAAAACTCAAAACTATGGAATACTAGGAAAAATGCATGGTTGGAAATACTAGCAATGTTCATGTCCGTTGCAATGAATCATAATTAGAATAATACTTATTCACAAACTTGGTACAAAACACTCTAATTTTGATATACATATGTCACTAGAGATATATTATGTTTCAATTAGAATATATTCCTTGAACTGTTTTGGTGAGGTCAGGGAGGGATGTGGTTGGTTTTAAGATACTAATTATGGGGTTTTCTACAAATTGGTAGACAAGTGGGATGTTGGTGAGAAAAGGCAAAAACTTACCTCACAATCGTTAGATGTAGATCTAATGGTCAGAAACGACGGATGGCAGACACACCAGCATCACCAACTTAGTCTTGTGTAGGAGTACTAGCAAGATCCGTGCATGGCACGGAACATCAAGATGCATTTTTTTATAAAACACTTGTTGTGATTGACCCTTGGGAGTAATCCCATGTGTAAAAACTAATGATATCTCGAGAAATATGAGATAAGGTGAAGAGGAGTGGGGTGTGGTGGTGGTTGGTGGTCGGACTGAGCGGAGGCATGGGGATTGACGACGCCGGCAGCGGCCACCAGGCCAGTTTGTTCCAGAGGCTTCCTTTCTTAATTGCTCAACAATGAGGTTTGTTGGAGATAAGGATGAACGAGGGAAGGCCTTGTCTGCAAATGTAGAGAGGGGTGCGGGTATCTTTTAGTTTAATTTCCATCCATCAGATATAGATCGGACGGTCTATATTGCAAGATGGCACACGTACCATCATCACCAACTCGGTTTTTTATAAGAGAAGAAATATAAGTATGGAGATACAAACGTATTATCGATACTTGCTTCCATAAACTAGCATCTACATTCTATTCACCGCCTCGGCATGTGGGGCCTTAGCACAATGACTTCTCGACTGTGTAAAACAAAGATTTTCCCATCGCCGACAAGGAGGGGGTGACGGCAGCGCGCTTTTTGGCTTGCTCTAGTCCTAGTAGTCATACTAGGTGGTCTAAGCACATGTAGATTTATTCTTTTTCACGTCTCGTGTTTGCCGTACTACCATGACTGTTTATGAATAGACGGTAAGTTATTCACAGGGAAACCCTTGTTGAGCGTGTTTGCGAGAGAGAGAGAGAGAGAGAGAGAGAGAGAGTGCATGTGTGATATGTTAGAGACTGAGGCAATGATAACTGATTATTTGTGTCTATGTGTGTGGAGGATAGAGAGAGACATGTACATGGGGCTTTGTGTTGTGTAACGTGGAGACACATATACATAATTAGAGAGTGAGTGTGTGAGATACACATGCGGACATGAGGAGAGATAAGGATCCAGATAAATGGGTGTTTGTGCGTGTCTGTGTGTGTTTGTGCGTGCGTTTGTGTGTGAGAGGGAGAGAGTTTATGTGGAGTAGAGAGACCACTGATGATGTAAACCTAGTATAAGGGAAGGGGGAATGGTGTGACATGTGTAGTAGCGAGATAGCACGGGTGCGGGCGGGGGGAGCAGACTATTTGGAAGACACATCGAGTGTGTGTGTGTGTGGGAGAGGGGTGTGAGAGCGAGAGAAAGAGAGAGCTAGCGACGGAGAGAGAGAGAGAGAGAGAGAGAGAGAGAGAGGAAGAGAGGGGGCGAGAGGGGTCGTTTGTGTCCATAAATGGCGTATAGATAGGGAGACAATGTTGATGTTGTCCGAAATTGGCCTATGAACAGAGACGCAAGGGAAGCGAGTCATCGTGTGTGTGATAGGGACTTCATGAGAGATCCAGAATAGATGGTGTAGAGAACAATGTGCGAAATCGAGAACGATTATACATTAGGGAGCTATGCAAAGAGTCACGACATATATGTATACAGGGAAGGAGTTGGGGCAGGTCCGCATGTGGGAGAGATAGAAAGAGGAGAGTGGTGCACAAGGAGACAAAGTGTGCTTGCTTGTAGTGGGGGTGGTGTGTGAGGTGAGTGTGCGAGAACCACATAACTAGGGAGATAGACGTTTGGGGGCGACGTTTTGTGTGTATGGGAAATATACACTCTACATAGTGTGTGTGCTTGGGTAAGAGAGATAGCGGGAGACCTAGAGAGTGAGGGAAGAGATGTGTGCATGCCCGAGAGACAAAGTGATAGAGACCTATGTTGGGGTCCGGACTTTACAAGAGAGAGGGGTGTTAATGTGCTCGT
>NC_057797.1:581969535-581989207 GCF_018294505.1 Triticum aestivum | reverse complement strand
TTTTGTGTGTATGGGAAATATACACTCTACATAGTGTGTGTGCTTGGGTAAGAGAGATAGCGGGAGACCTAGAGAGTGAGGGAAGAGATGTGTGCATGCCCGAGAGACAAAGTGATAGAGACCTATGTTGGGGTCCGGACTTTACAAGAGAGAGGGGTGTTAATGTGCTTGTGTGTTGGTGTTTGGGGGAGAGAACGACTTCTCTATGTGTGTGTGTGTGTGGTGGGGGGGGGGTTGACTTCAGATAAAGAGTGAGGTGTCTATATTTGAGGGACTTTAGCGTAATTGAGATATTGTGCACTCATGGTTGATCAATTTGTTTCACAATTTGTACTATGAGATAACGATACTTTTGAACATGTGTGATATACCTTGATGTACCAGAATTACAAACCTAGGATTGGAATTTTGGAATTCGACTCCATCATTAGCTTTTGTAATTCATTTAAATGGAGGTACATTTTTTAAGCCGTGATTTCGTGATTTCAAATTCATATATCAAACCTAGAGATATACACATACGGGCATGTTCAAACTTTATAATCATCCACTTTATTCATACACACACACATTTTTGCTTTTGTCATCGTATTTAGGATAAACACATTTGGAATTTCATTTGAATTGGACCGTATGATGGTATTTGCTTGTAGTAGCTCAATGATCCATATTTGAATTGAATGGACAATCTAAGTTTCAAGTTCGACACATTGATTTTCAAAACTTGCACATTTTTTGCGTGCAAAACAAACAAATTGTCGGACATGATATCATAGTCGGCCGTACTAGAGCAGAATACTTATAATTTTAGGTGCCAAAAGTTTTCAAACTTCCCGCTCACATCGAAATATCACGCGCCCGAAAGTTTAGCCCTGTGATATTCCTGTTTTACCCCTGCCACATGAACGGAAAAGGGATGCTTTGGTAACTCCATTGTTTTCCCCTCTTTGTGTAACGCCCTCGATGCGGCTATATCTCCCACGTGTCGAAGCACGACTTAGAGGCATAACCGCATTGAAAGCAATGTCGCAAGTGAGGTAATCTTCACAACAACCCATGTAATACAATAAGGGAAAGAGAGATACATAGTTGGCTTACAATCGCCACTTCACACAATACATGAATAAAACATTACATCAACCAGATACACACAAGGTCCGACTACGGAACCCAAAATAAAAGAAGACTACCCCAAGTGCTACACAGATCCCCGATCGTCCCGACTGGGCTCCACTACTGATCAACTGGAAACGGAACAACATAAAGGACAAGATCTTCATCGAGCTCCTCCTTGAGCTTGGTTGCGTCATCTGCACGGTTCAACGGCACCTGCAAGCTGGTTTTGGAAGTATCTGTGAGTCACGGGGACTCAGCAATCTCGCACCCTCGCGATCAAGACTATTTAAGCTTATGGGTAAGGTAAAGGTATGATGTGGAGCTGCAGCAAGCGACTAGCATATATGGTGGCTAACATACGCAAATGAGAGCGAGAAGAGAAGGCAAAAGCACGGTCGAACAACTATGATCAAGAACTGATCCTAGAACAACCTACGTCAAACATAACTCCAACACCGTGCTCACTTCCCGGACTCCGCCAAGAAGAGACCATCACGGTAACACACGCGGTTGGTGCATTTTAATTAAGATCAACTTCAGGTTTTCTACAACCGGACATTAACAAATTCCCATTTGCCCATAACCGTGGGCACGGCTTTCGAAAGTTCAAATCCCTGCAGGGGAGTCCCAACTTAGCCCATCACAAGCTCTCACGGTCAACAAAGGATATTCTTTCTAGCGGGAAGGCCCGATCAGACTCGGAATCCTGGTTACAAGACATCTCGACAATGGTAAAACAAGTCCAGCAACACTGCCCGAATGTGCCGACAAATCCCGATAGGAGCTGCACATCTCTCGTTCTCAGGGCACACTCAGATGAGACTAGCTACGAGTAAAACCAACCCTCGAGTTTCCCCGAGGTGGCCCCGCAGGCAGCTCAGTTCGGACCAACACTCAGAGGAGCACTAGCCCGGGGGGTTAAAATAAAGGTGACCCTTGAGTCCACGAAACCCAAGGGAAAAGAGGCTACGTGGCGAATGGTAAAACCAATGTTGGGCATTGCTGGAGGAGTTTTATTCAAGGCAAACTGTCAAGGGGTTCCCATTATAACCCAACTGCGTAAGGAACGCAAAATCCGGGAACATAACACCGATATGATGGAAACTAGGGCGGCAAGAGTGGAACAAAACACCAGGCATAAGGCCGAGCCTTCCACCCTTTACCAAGTATATAGATGCATTAATTAAATAAGAGATATTGTGATATCCCAACAAATAACCATGTTCCAAACATGGAACAAGCTCCAATCTTCACCTGCAACTAACAACGCTATAAGAGGGGCTGAGCAAAGCGGTAACATAGCCAAACAATGGTTTGCTAGGACAAGGTGCGTTAGAGGCTTGGCTTAACAATACGGGAGGCATGATAAAACAAGTGGTAGGTATCGCAGCATAGGCATAGCAAAAGAGCGAGCAACTAGCAAGCAAAGATAGAAGTGATTTCGAGGGTATGGTCATCTTGCTTGAAATCCCGCAAGGAAGAAGAACGAGTCCATGAAGAAGACAAATGGGCGTAGTCGAACGGGTCCTCACAAACGTGACGTTATCGGAACCAACCCGAAGAAGCAACATCGGAAAGAAGCACACAACATAGTAAACAAACAACACATGGATATGGCATGATGCACAACCAAGTATGATGCATGTCCGGTTTAATGATACATGGCATGGCATGGAAAAGTGAAACAAACAACACTACAACTTAAGTGGAGCTCAATATGCAACGGAGTTGCATATTGAAGAAAACACCACATGACTTATTTAGTTCTCTCTCGTTTATGTACCCAACAAGATTAAATGTTGATTAACATGGCAATAGGGTGAAGCATAATAAAACTACCTAACTAGGCAAGTTTAAATGAGGCCGGAAGCAACAAACAATAATTCCGATAAATCCCCATATGCATATATTAGGTTTGGTACTGTTCTTCCCTAAACACAATTTTAGAGTTGTTAAACATGCAAAGTGATGCCACCATGTTAAACTAGGCATTTTTCTACCCCATTTACATATAAAGTTTGTTAGGTTTGGAGCTATGGTTATTTAGTTATGAAATAAAGCATTTTAGCATGGCATTTAAGCAAATTTACTCAAACAACATTTTAAACATTTTAAACATGGATGAAAAGTGGCATATTATTAAACTAGACAAAATTCTAAGCAACTTTCATATAAGGTTTGTTTTAAACCGATGCACGGTTGTGAAGTTATTATATGCATGAACTGCAAGGGTTTTCCTGCAAAACTGCAGTCTCAGGTTTAATTGCTAAAATCGCAGACGAGGGAAAAAATACATTAGGCCGAATCTATTCTTGGGCCAACAGAGAGGCGCTGGGGAGCAGCTCACCCCTTGGGCTTCGGCCCGGTTGCTGGAGAGGCCAAGGCAGGCCGCAGAGGGGTGCTGGCGCGCTGGGCCTTGCGCAGTGTTGGACCTCGCAGGCCGGTCCAACGTGCTAGCATTGCAGGGAGTTGAGGCACTCGTCCTCCTCGTGCCAGGCGCAAGCGTAGGAGCATGAGACAAGGACGGCGGCGCCTGGAGTCAACGGCAGGGCGGCAGCGACTCCGGCAGGCGAGGGCGGCGAGGAGGACCGGAGAGGAACGGATCCGGGCAGATCCCGCTGCGGAGGCTCCATTCCCGGCGACGGCAAAGCAGATCGGCAGGGTACAGTTGGAACCATGGCTACCTGCGGGACAGAGAAGAACGAGAAGATTGAGAGACCGGGAGAGAGCAGGGAAAGGAAGGAGGCGAGGCAGGGGCGGCACGACCTGGCCGGAGGCGGCCTGGTGAAGGTGCTCGCCGGTGGGGGAGGCAGCTCCTGGCGAGGTGAGGCAGTGACGAGGTGGAGGCGAGGGGAGCTCGAGGCGGCTCGGGGGCTGTTGCAGCTCGGGTACAAAGGAGCTCCACGCGGTTGCAGTTGGAGGTAGCGCTTGATCCACGAGCGCTCGGGCTGACTGCAGTGGTGGATCGGGCAGGCGACGAGTGGTTGGTCCGATCTGGAAAACGAGGAGGAAAATGATGGCTTCGGATGGTGGTTTGGATCGGGAGGGGATCCCAAGGAGGAGGAGATAGTGGGCTGGCGGCGGCGGAGGATGGGACAAGATCCCTAGTTTCTCGGGTTTGGTCTAGATTTAGACTAGGGGGTAAATATATATATATATATATATATATATATATATATATATATAAGGAAAGAGGGGAAGTTTAGGGGTTAATCCGTCCCTCCGATCATAATCGGACGGTCGGGAAAAATAGGCTAGGGAGCCCAATTAACAAAATGGAGATGTTTTGTAGATGTTTGGGGATGATCCGGATCCAACGGTGACGACTGCCCAAGTCGGGTCCAGGACAGCTTTCGGGCGCGCGCGCGAGGAGGGCCACGGGCTGACGAGAGAGGTTAGGTTGGACCTGACGGTAGGTCGTGGGCTGTGTAGATGGTCTCGAGCTAAGAGAAGAGAAGAGAGGGAGGCCCGGTGACTGTTTCCGGAGACCGAAAACGTCCGATGTTAGACCGGCTATACTGTCGCTATAGTTAATCGTTGGGGCGTCAAACGAACTCCGATTGAGATGAAACTTGGCAGGCGGTCTACCTACACTATAACAAGACCACACGTCAACTCTCATCCCATTCCGGGAACATTTTCTGGCCACTTATAAAATACTATTTCAGACATGCCCCGGGCGCGTGCAAGTGTGGTTGGGCTCAGAATGAACAACGGAGAGAACTCGGAGAACCCGGACGGATGCAAGTTTTAAAACATGATGATGCAATGCACATGATGACATGATAAGATGCAACAGCAAGCAAATGACATGACAACGACAGAGAATAACTGTATGATACCTGGCACATCGGTCTCGGGGCGTCACACTTTGCCCCCAACATTCTTCCCTAGAGCTCCTCCCCTTCCCCTCCCCGACCCCCCAACCACGGCAAGCCGCCGAATCTAGTCCTCTGCTGCAGCGGTGGACCTCACACCCCGTCGGATCTACCTTCCGCACCTTGGAACCCCCAACTGCCAACTCACCACTTCACGGGAGCCGCTTCAGCGTCTGTCTTGTCCACTGCTCTAGATCTCCTTGACCGCCATCATGGTCCATCGCACCAGATCTGCTTAACCGGCGCCCTCATCCACCACAGCGCAGGCCCTTCACTGACTCCCTCGTCCGCCCCTTCGCTGGCCCTTCATACAAGCCCTCGTCCGCCGCAACAGATCCGCCTCACCGAAAGCATTATACAACGCGCCCGCCGAAGCCTTCGTCCACTGCACCGGACCCGCTCCACGGACGCCATATTCAACTCCACCGGCCCTGCTTTACCATTGCAGCAGCCTCATCAGGTTATTTCGATTTGTACTCCTTCGGTTTTTCTCTTTATCGTGCAACTGTTCACTTACCACAGATGAGCTTCCTTGTATGTCGATAGGCGCTGCAACCGTAGCACCGGAGCCGCTTCAGCGACGGCGACCACCGACCCAAACTCAACCGCAACACGAGCACCATCGACGATACTTAGCTATCAAGCATGACAACGATACCCATACGCCGCCGAGAATCAGGTACTATTATCTAACGGCCGGCGCCTACGTTCACTTTCCTAGCATAAGCACCGCACCTTTGAATTTCTTCAGGGCATCATTCTATTTTTCATGAGATGCGTTATTCTGCTTGCACCTGTAGGGCCGTACTTCTGGCAGTGAACATGTGATAACCCACAAGTATAGGGGATCGCAACATTTTTTGAGGGTAGAGTATTCAACCCAAATTTTTTGATTCGACACAAGGGGAGCCAAAGAATATTCTCAAGTATTAGCAGTTGAGTTGTCAATTGAACCACACCTGGAAACTTAATATCTGCAGCAAAGTGTTTAGTAGCAAAGTAATATGATAGTAGTGATAACGGTAACAAAAGGTAACAGTAGTAAAAGCAATGTTTTTGGTATTTTGTAGTGATGATAGCAATGGCAACGAGAAAGTAAATAAGCGAAGAACAATATATGGAAAGCTCGTAGGCAATGGATCAGTGATGGAGAATTATGACGGATGCGGTTCATCATGTAACAGTCATAACCTAGGGTGACATAGAACTAGCTCCAGTTCATTGATATAATGTAGGCATGTATTGCAAACATAGTCATACGTGCTTATGGAAAAGAACTTGCATGACATCTTTTATCCTACCCTCCCGTGGCAGCGGGGTCCTTACGGAAACTAAGGGATATTAAGGCCTCCTTTTAATAGAGAATCGGAACAAAGCATTAACACATAATGAATACATGAACTCCTCAAACTATGGTCATCACCGATAAGTATCCCGATTATTGTCACTTTGGGGTTAACGGATCATAACACATAATAGGTGACTATAGACTTGCAAGATAGGATCAAGAACACTCATATATTGATGAAAACATAATAGGTTCAGATCTGAAATCATGGCACTCGGGCCCTAGTGACAAGCATTAAGCATAGCAAAGTCATAGCAACATCAATCTCAGAACATAGTGGACACTAGGGATCAAACCCTAACAAAACTAACTCGATTACATGATAGATCCCATCCAACCCATCACCGTCCAGCAAGCCTACGATGGAATTACTCACGCACGGTGGTGAGCATCATGAAATTGGTGATGGAGGATGGTTGATGATGACGATGGCGACAGATTCCCCTCTCCGGAGCCCCGAACGGATTCTGGATCAGCCCTCCTGAGAGGTTTTAGGGCTTGGCGGCGGCTCCGTATCGTAAAACGCGATAATTTCTTCTCTCCGATTTTTTTCTCCCCGAAACTCAATATATGGAGTTGGAGTCGGAGAGGCAACAGGGGGCCCACGAGGTAGGGGGGCGTGCCCCCCACCCTCCTGGGGAGGTGGTGGGCCCCCTGGCCTTCATCTTTTGTAGGTATTTTTCTTATTTTCTGAAAAGTGGCTCCGTGAAGTTTCAGGTCATTCCGAGAAAGTTTGCTCCTGCACATAAATAACACCATGGTAATTTTGCTGAAAACAGCGTCAGTCCGGGTTAGTTCCATTCAAATCATGCAAGTTAGAGTCCAAAACAAGGGCAAAAGTGTTTGGAAAAGTAGATACGTTGGAGACGTATCAACTTCCCCAAGCTTAAACCTTTGCTTGTCCTCAAGCAATTCAGTTGACAAACTGAAAGTGATAAAGAAAAACTTTTACAAACTCTGTTTGCTCTTGTTGTTGTAAATATGTAAAGCCAGCATTCAAGTTTTCAGCAAAGATTATAACTAACCACATTCACAATAACACATAGGTCTCAAGTTTACTCATATCAATAGCATAATCAACTAGCGAGCCATAATAATAAATCTCGGATGACAACACTTTCTCAAAACAATCATAATATGATATAACAAGATGGTATCTCGCTAGCCCTTTCTGAGACCGCAAAACATAAATGCAGAGCACCTTTAAAGACCAAGGACTGACTAGACATTGTAATTCATGGTAAAAAGAGATCCAGTCAAGTCATACTCAATGTAAATTAACAATAATGAATGCAAATGACAGCAGTGCTCTCCAACTGGTGCTTTTTAATAAGAGGATGACGACTCAGCATAAAAGTAAATTGATAGGCCCTTCGCAGAGGGAAGCAGGGATTTGTAGAGGTGCTAGAGCTCGGTTTTGAAACAGAGGTGAATAATATTTTGAGAGGTATACTTTCATTGTCAACATAACCACCAAGAGATGGCGATATCTTGCATGCTACACACATTATAGGCGGTTCCCAAACAGAATGGTAAAGTTTATACTCCCCCTTCCACCAACAAGCATCAATCCATGGCTTGCTCGAAACAACGAGTGCCTCCAACTAACAAGAGTCCCAGGGGAGTTTTGTTTGCAATTATTTTGATTTAGTTTGCATAAAGCATGGGACTGGGAATCCCGGTGACCAGCCATTTATCTCGTGAGTGAGGAGCGGAGTCCACTCCTCTTGAGAATAACCCGCCTAACATGGAAGATACAGACATCCCTAGTTGATACATGAGCTATTCGAGCATACAAAACAGGATATTTATTTGAAGGTTTAGAGTTTGGCACATACAAATTTACTTGGAATGGCAGGTAGATACCGTATATAGGTAGGTATAGTGGACTCATATGGAATAACTTTGGGGTTTAAGGGATTGGATGCACAAGCAGTATTCCCGCTTAGTACAAGTGAAGGCTAGCAAAAGACTGGGAAGCGACTAGCTAGAGAGCGACAACAGTCATGAACATGCATTAAAATTAATCAACACCGAATGCAAGCATGAGTAGGATATAATCCACCATGAACATAAATATCGTGAAGGCTATGTTGATTTTGTTTCAACTACATGCGTGAACATGTGCCAAGTCAAATCACTTAAATCATGCAGAGGAGGATACCACCCTATCATACCACATCATAACCATTTTAATAGCATGTTGGCACACAAGGTAAACCATTATAACTCATAGCTAATCAAGCATGGCATACGAAACTATGATCTCTAGTTTTCATTGCAAACATGTTTATTCATAATAGGCTGAATCAGGAACGATGAACTAATCATATTTACAAAAACAAAAGAGGTCGAGTTCATACCAGCTTTTCTCATCTCAGCCAATCCATCATATATCATCATAATTGCCTTTCACTTGCACGACCGAATAGTGTGAATAATAATAATAGTGCACGTGCATTGGACTAAGTTGGAATCTGCAGGCATTCAATAAACAGGAGAAGACACGGCAATATGTGCTCTTTTGTTAGATAAACAATAATGCATATAAGAGCCACTTCAACAATTTAATTATGGCCTTCTCCTATCGACCCCCAAAGAAAAGAAAAGAAATAAAACTCTTTACACGGGAAAGCTCCGAACAAGCAAAAGAAGAACATGAAATATTTTTGGGTTTTCTTTTTAATTACTACTACAAGCATGGAAATTAAACTAACTAAAAGCTACAACTATTTTTTTGGTTTTTTTGAAGGTTTATTAAACACACAAGAAGAAAGCATAAAAAGGAAATTAAACTAGCATGGATGATACAATGAAAAAGTATGAGCATCGACATCTAGCAATGAGTGTGTGAGCATAAATGTAATGTCGGTGGGAAATACGTACTCCGCCAAGCTTAGGCTTTTGGCCTAAGTTGGTCTCTGGCCACGGCTGGCCTGGTGGATATCCATAATAGTAGTTGGGGTCGTACTGTGATGCAGCAGCTATCGCCTGCTGAGATGCAGCGTGGTGACGAGCGGCCTCCTCTCTCCTCTAGTACTCATCTGCCTCCTCTCTGGTAATAGTATATCCTCCTCTTGCCTGATAATCAAAGAAGGCAGGAGCAGGGAGAGTAATATGGACAGCACGGCGTCTGTCAAAGATTAGTCGATACAGGAGAGGTGATTCATTCCTCTCGACAAACTGGTGGTGAACCATAGCATTAAAATCTAGATAAGCAGGAGGTAATTCAATATCATCTTCGCATATGGCTATACCAAGAAAATTAGCGATGCGGGTTGCATAAATTCCTCCAAAGAAATCTCCATTAAATCTATGAAGATGCAACCTACGTGCAACAATGGCTCCCAAATTATATGATTTGTCTCCTAACACAGCACTCCTAAGAATACTAAGATCAGGGACACACATGTGACATGCCTCATCTTTACCATTAATGCATCTACCTATGAAGAGAGAAAAGTAATGTATAGCAGGAAAGTGAATGCTCCCTATGGTAGCTTGTGTAATATCTCTAGATTCTCCCAAAGTTATGCTAGCAAGAAAATCTCTAAATTCAGATTTGCGAGGATCCCTTATACTACCCCATTGTGGAAGTTTGCATCCAGTGGTAAAATCCTCTAAGTCCATAGTGTAAGATTTATCATAAAGATCAAACAGGACAGCTGGGGAATTACGTGAAGTTGAAAATTCAAACCTCCTCACAAAGGTACTGGTGAGGTTGTGATACTGGCTGCACTTCTCTTCCTGGAAGCTCATGAGATCAGCGTTACGCAAATATGCGTTGAATTCTTCCTTAATTCCCGCTCGATCCATAAAGTTCTCCTAGGGCCATTCACAAGGACGCACTAGAGCGTCTCTTGGTGGCTCGTCATCAGCATCACGCATTGCAAGCCTGGGTCCTTGCTTCCTTGAAGAACCACCTTGGAACATTTTCCTAAGCATTTTCCTTCCTCTGAAAAATTCTGAAATTTTTTAGTAACTTCAAAATAAAAGTAAACCAAACTCAATAATATTGATAGAACTACTCCTACAAGTGCCTAGGGCCTATATCATGCATCAAAACTACTTTTGACCATATAAATTTGACATGCAAGCTCAAGAATAGGGTCACCTAAGAAGCAAAAATTTGCAATGAATAAAGCACTAGAACAAAAACTAATTGGACCAATGGAGGAGTCACATACCAAGGAACAATCTCCCCAAGCAGTTTTGTTAGAGGTGCTTTGAGCAAGGAGATCGAAAATGGCAGCAAAGTGAGCTAGAACTCATGCTTGAGCTGGGTATTCGTGTTTGTAGGAGGAAGATGAAGTCTGTGGGTGCAGGAATAAGTGGAGGAGGGCCACCATGGGCCCACGAGGCAGGGGGCGCGCCCAGGGGGATAGGGCGCGCCCTCCACCCTCGTGGGCATGTGGTTGACCCCCCTGCTGTGTTCTTAGTGCCAAGTATTCAAAAATTTTCTAGAAAAAATCATATTTAAATTTCAGGGCATTTGGAGAACTTTTATTTTCGGGGTATTTTTATATTACACGGATAATCAGATAACAGACAGAAAAATATTTATTTTATTTTATTTTATATAAGTAACAGAAAGTAAAGGTGGGTACAGAAGGTTGTGCCTTCTAGTTTCATCCATCTCATGATCATCAAAAGGAATCCACTAACAAGGTTGATCAAGTCTTGTTAACGAACTCATTCCGAATAACATGGAACCGAAGAAATTTCGAATAACACTATGTTACCTCAATGGGGATATGCACGTCCCCAATAATAAGAATGTTATATTTCTTCTTGACAGTAGGAAGAGGAAATTCAAAACCTCCAAATATAATTGATGGAATTTTTCCAATAGAGTTGATACTATGAACTTGAGGTTGTTTCCTCGGAAAGTGTACCATATATGCTCATTACCATTAACATGAAAAGTGACATTGCCTTTAGTGCAATCAATAACAGCCCCTGCGGTATTCAAAAAGGTTCTTCCAAGAATAATAGACATACTATCGTGCTCGGGAATATCAAGAATAACAAAGTCCGTTAAAACAGTAACGTTTACAACTACAACAGACACATCCTCACAAATACCGACAGGTATAGCAGTTGATTTATCAGCCATTTGCAAAGATATTTCGGTAGGTGTCAACTTATTCAAATCAAGTCTATGATATAAATAGAGAGGCATAACACTAACACCGGCTCCAAGATCACATAAAGCAGTTTTAACATAGTTTCTTTTAATGGAGCATGGTATAGTGGATACTCCTAGATCTCCAAGTTTCTTTGGTATTACACCCTTAAAAGTATAATTAGAAAGCATGGTGGAAATTTCAGCTTCTGGTATCTTTCTTTTATTTGTAATAGTATCTTTCATGTACTTAGCATAAGGATTGGTTTTGAGCATATCATTTAATCGCATACGCAAAAAGATAGGTCTAATCATTTCAGCAAAGCGCTCAAAATCCTCATCATCCTTTTTCTTGGAAGGTTTGGGAGGAAAAGGCATGGGTTTCTAAACCCAAGGCTCTCTTTCTTTACCATGTTTCCTAGCAACAAAGTCTTTCTTATCATAACGTTGATTCTTTGATTGTGGGTTATCAAGATCAACAGCAGGTTCGATTTCTATATCATTATCATTACTAGGTTGAGCATCATCATTAGCATTACCACTAGTTTCAGGTTCATTACCAGATTGTGTTTCAGCATCAGAAATAGAAATATCATTTGGATTCTCAGGTGTTTCAACAATAGGATCACTAGAAGCATGCAAAGTCCTATCATTTTTCTTTTTCTTGTTTTTATAAGAACTAGGTACATCTATATTATTTCTCTGAGAATCTTGCTCAATTCTCTTAGGGTCACCTTCAGGATGCAAGGGTTCCTGAGTCATTCTACCAGCTCTAGTAGCCACTCTAACAACATTATCATTATTCTAATTATTCAATTCATTGAGAAAATCATTTTGAGCTTTAAGTACTTGTTCTACTTGAGTGGTAACCATAGAAGCATGTTTACTAATAAGTTTAAGTTCACCTTTAACATTAGCCATATAATCACCCAAGTGTTCAAGCATATTTGAATTGTATTTCAATTTTCTACCAAAATAAGCATTAAAGTCTTCTTGCTTAGCCATAAATTTATCAAACTCATCTAAGCATGGGCTAGCAAATTTAGTAAATGGGATTTCAGCTTTATCATATCTATAGAGAGAATTTACCTTTACTACCTGTGTCGGGTTATCAAGACCATGAGTTTCTTCAATAGGTAATGGATTAAGATTATATGTTTCTTCAACAGACGGTAAATTAAGACCATGTATTTCTTTAATAGGAGGTAAATTCTTAACATCTTCAGCTTTAATACCCTTTTCTTTCATAGATTTCTTTGCCTCTTGCATATCTTCAGGACTGAGAAATAGAATACCCCTCTTCTTCGGAGTTGGTTTAGGAATAGGCTCAGGAATTGGCTCCGGAGGTGTCCACTTATTTTCATTTGTCAACATATTGTTCAATAGAATTTCAGCTTCATCCGGTGTTCTTTCCCTGAAAACAGAACCAGCACAACTATCCAAGTAATCTCTGGAGGCATCGGTTAGTCCATTATAAAAGATATCAAGTATTTCATTTTTCTTAAGAGGATTATCAGGCAAAGCATTAAGTAATTGGAGAAGCCTCCCCCAAGCATGTGGGAGACTCTCTTCTTCAATTTGCACAAAATTATATATATCCCTTAAAGTAGCTTGTTTCTTATGAGCAAGGAAATATTTAGCAGAGAAGTAGTAAATCATATCCTAGGGACTACGCACACAACCAGGATCAAGAGAATTAAACCATATCTTAGCATCACCCTTTAATGAGAAGGGAAATATTTTAAGGATATAAAAGTAATGAGTTCTCTCATCTTTAGTGAATAGGGTGGATATATCATTCAACTTAGTAAGATGTGCCACAACAGTTTCAGATTCATAACCATGAAAAGGATCAGATTCTACCAAAGTAATTATATCAGGATCAACAGAGAATTCATAATCCTTATCAGTAACAAAGATAGGAGAAGTAGCAAAAGCAGGGTCAGGTTTCATTCTAGCATTTAGAGATTGCTTACTCCATTTAGCTAATAACCTTTTGAGTTCATTTCTATTTTTGCAAGCTAAGATAGCGAAAGAAGCTTCTTGATCAAAAACATAACCCTTAGGAATAACAAGTGATTCTTCATCATCACTTTCATCAGTATCATCAGATTCAATATTTTCAATCTCTCTAGCCCTAGAAATTTGTTCATCAAGAAAATCACTAAGTGGCATAGTAGTATCAGGCATAGAGGTAGTTTCATCATAAGTATCATGCATAGCAGAAGTGGCATCATCAATAACATGCGACATATCAGAACGAATAGCAGAAGCAGGTGTAGGTGGCGCAAACTTACTCATAGCAGAAGGTGAATCAAGTGGAGAGCTAGATGGCAGTTCCTTACCTCCCCTCGTAGTTGAGGGATAGATCTTGGTTTTTGGATCTCTCAAGTTCTTCATAATGATAAGCAGATATATATCCCAAGTGTCAAAGAATAGAGCTATGCTCCCCGGCAACAACGCCAGAAAATAGTCTTGATAAACCACAAGTATATGGGATCGCAACAGTTTTCGAGGGTAGAGTATTCAACCCAAATTTGTTGATTCGACAGAAGGGGAGCCAAAGAATATTCTCAAGTATTAGCAGCTGAGTTGTCAATTCAACCACACCTGGAAACTTAATATCTGCAGTAAAGTGTTTAGTAGCAAAGTAATATGATAGTAGTGATAACGGTAACAAAAGGTAAAAGTAGTAAAAGCAATGTTTTTAATATTTTGTAGTGATGATAGCAATAGCAATGAGAAAGTAAATAAGCAAAGAACAATATATGGAAAGCTCGTAGGCAATGGATCAGTGATGGAGAATTATGCCGGATGCGGTTCATCATGTAACAATCATAACCTAGGGTGACACAGAACTAGCTCCAGTTCATTGATATAATGTAGGCATGTATTCCGAACATAGTCATACATGCTTATGGAAAAGAACTTGCATTACATCTTTTGTCCTACCCTCCCATGGCAGCGGGGTCCTTACAAAAACTAAGGGATATTAAGGCCTCCTTTTAATAGAGAACCGGAACAAAGCATTAACACATAGTGAATACATGAACTCCTCAAACTACGGTCATCACCAGTAAGTATCCCGATTATTGTCACTTCGGGGTTAACGGATCATAACACATACTAGGTGACTATAGACTTGCAAGATAAGATCAAGAACACTCATATATTGATGAAAACATAATAGGTTCAAATCTGAAATCATGGCACTCGGGCCCTAGTGACAAACATTAAGCATAGCAAAGTCATAGCAACATCAATCTCAGAACATAGTGGACACTAGGGATCAAACCCTAACAAAACTAACTTGATTACATGATAGATCCCATCCAACCCATCACCGTCCAGCCAGCCTATGATGGAATTACTCACGCACGGCGGTGAGCATCATGAAATTGGTGATGGAGGATGGTTGATGATGAAGATGGCAACGGATTCCCCTCTCCGGAGCCCCGAACGGACTCCAGATCACCCCTCCCGGGAGGTTTTAGGGCTTGGTGGCGGCTCCGTATCGTAAAACGTGGTAATTTCTTCTCTCCATTTTTTTTCTCCCCGAAACTCAATATATGGAGTTGGAGTTGGAGTCAGAGAGGCACCAGGGGGCCCACGAGGTAGGGGGGCACACCCTAGGGGGGCAGGCGCGCCCCCCACCCTCACGGGGAGGTGGTGGGCCTCCTGGCCTTCATCTTTTGCAGGTATTTTTCTTATTTTCTGAAAAGTGGCTCCATGAAGTTTCAGGTCATTCCGAGAACGTTTGCTCCTGCACATAAATAACACCATGGTAATTCTACTGAAAACAGCATCAGTCCGGGTTAGTTCCATTCAAATCATGCAAGTTAGAGTCCAAAACAAGGGCAAAAGTGTTTGGAAAAGTAGATACGTTGGAGACGTATCAACATGTTACATGTGCTAAATTACATACCAGTGCACATATAGTTAATATGCTTTAGTTTTATTCTGATGCCACCTATTGGTTCCATCAGACTGCTTAATGTTCTCTATGCTTAATTACACATCAGCAAACTAGCATGTGGTTCCGCTGCTTTTTGTTCGTTTTACCCTACATTTTCTGATGCTAACTATTACATCACTGCTCCGAGCCTCTGTTCATTACTTGTTTGTGTGTTCTTGATCTTCCCAAGTTGCATGACTAATTTGATGCTTCTATTAATTATGGAGCTGCCAACCCCATCAAGCAAAATATTGTTCTTTTGGGGCTGGCACCTCGAACAAGAATAAAAATAGAGGGAAGCAGATATATTGTCGTGTATGCACACACCCTTCTTTCATTAGTTTAGATGAACCATTGATGATCAATTCAGACCAGTGCATGCAATTAAAATTAATTTTACCTAAATAGATGGTGCAGAATAAACTACAACAACTAGATTTGCAACCACGGGATGCTGACGATATCTTCAAAGAACATTGCAACAGCAGCTAGGCTTCACAGCAACATATGGTAAGCCAGTGTGTTTTAGTACATGTGAAATGTAATGCGAGTGGGCTGCTTTCTTGGCGTGTGCCCGCAACATGTAATCCTACAGAATTACAAATAATTCAGTTGTCTGCTTTGCTGTATTGCTTGATTTGAATGCTTATTTGTTGTTACGCTATACTAAGTTGGCCAATATGTGAGCAGTGCCTGCTGTACTATCGTAAAAAATGCATGCCTATTTCATTTGAGTCCTTAACTTTTCCTCTCAACTTCATCACAAGACTGTCTTCGTAGTTCATATGAGGCCACACTATTAAGTGCTTTCTCAGATTATTTCAACTACTTAGATGCCTTGGCAACTTAAATATAGCGGTTGTACACTCCCTTTCAACTAGGGATGTCAACTGGGTCCCGTTTAATCCCGATTAAAGTCCACTAGTGGTGTGATAGTTCAAAAGAGTTTTTGTTTTTTGAGGAAAATGAACTAGGGAGGTAGAAAAAACTAACTAGATGGAACTGGCGGATGTCGTTTATTTGCCACTTACATCCCTAGTTTCATCTTAGCATTTTAATTTCTTTTCGGCTGATGCTGCTTCGAACCATTTAAATATAGTTTGCCATGCTCGACAATAATTCGTCCGTCGTTTACCATGTAAGCTTACTGCCTGGATCATACGATAACTATCTCTTACTGATGTCCAACGGAAACCTTTCAGGATGCCGTTCACACTAGGACACAATGTACAACCCCAGAATCTATTTGTGGAAGTAGTGCACCATCCATGTTACCAGATGGTAGCAGTTCAGAGGCAACACCGCCGGAGAGCAGTCTGAGCACAGATATTATAGTGCTTGAGGCTCTACTAGAGGCAGAAAGAGATAGTGTGGCTGCCATGAATGAGGTAGTCTTTATCTTGAGGCTGGAAATTACGGAATTAGCGGCATGCATTATGCAAGCAACCCAAGAATTGGAGGAAGTAAGAATGTTGCATTTGAAGACGGGGGAGGTCCTGCTGTTTCTGCTACCCGAAGCCCAAGGTAATCCCGGTTATTCTTTAGATACCAGTTGAAATTGTCATTAGATTATTGTACTTGCATGTTGTGTCATGTCTCTGAATGGATTATGTTGCAAGACCCCCTATGTTGTCCATGTGTTGTAATGATCCGAATTTTTTAGGCGAGTTAATCCTCAGTACTTGTATGATTGACATAAGGTGAACTGTGTCACATCCCTAGTCTGGTATGACCTAGACTAGCCAGTCAGTTGTGCATCATATTTAAATTTCATTTAAATTTGAAATGAGGATTGGTGGAACCCTCAGAATCATTTTTGAAAATGACCCAAATAAAAATTTCTCCAAAAGGGTCCAAGAAAATGCTCATGTTGCCCTCTGAAAATATTGGACAGAGATAAAAATCAAAACAATATTTTTAGGAGCTCATGGACATTTATTTTGGCCAATTGGATTAATTCGATAAATATTTGCATTGGAAATATATTTCTATATATATGAAATATGGTCCAAAAATTATGCCAATTATAAAAGAGCTCTGGAATAATATATCTAGCTCCTGCAAAAATTGGCATAAGGAAATTAAATGATTTAATATATTTATTAAATCAAAACAAATGTCAGAAAAATTAGAAAACAAAAATAAAAGAAGGAGGGGCTTACCTGGGCCTCCCCTCCCCTGCGCAGCCCAGCCGCAGCAGGCCGGCCCAGCCAGGAGGCGGCCCAGCCCGCCTGGCCCCCCCCTCCTCTGTCGTCTTCCTCCCCGACAGGGGAACGGCGCGTGCCGACGCGCGCGCACCGCCGCGCCTCCACCTCCTGCTTCCCTGGCCACCTCCTGCTTCCTCCTCGTCGCCTGGAACGCCCCGGACGACGCCACGCAGCCCCGACCGCCCTCTCACTCTCTCATTCCTCCCCCCTCCCCTGGTTCTCTCTCCCCCTCGCACACCCGAGCGCTGCCGCCGCCATCGCTCGCCGTTGCCGTGGCCACCGGTCTCCCCTCACCTCCCCGACACGCCCAGGAGCTCCGCTTCGTCGCCAGCTACCTCCTCGCCGAGCCACGCAAGCCGGAGTGCCCCGAGGAGCCACCATCGCCATCGTCTTCCTCCTCGGGCTCCGCCGTCCGCCGCCGTCGATTCGCCGTCACCAGGCCTTCCTCGACCCCGCTGTGCTGCTCTGCGTGATCGCGGTGAGCTCCGCCGTCGTTCCCCTTTCTTCTCCCCCTCGTATCCACGCCGTAGCACCGTTCCCCACCACGGCCGAAGCCCCTCGCCGCCGTCCATGTCGCCGCCGCCGTCTCGGCCCGCCTCCGCCCAAACCAAGCCTCCCATCGCACTCCTGGTGCCACGAGGGTGCCGCCGAGCCCCTCAGGTGGCCTCCCCGTGCCCCGCAGCCCATTTCCGCTCGAAGCCGAGCTCCGGCCGCCGCCCCGAGCTCCGCTCCGGCGAGCTCCGCCGCCCCCGCAGCCTCCCGCAGGAACCCCTAGACGCGCGCGAGTCTGGGCTTCGCGTGGGTGGTCTCCGCCGCCCGAATGGTCGCCGGAACGGCGATCCCGAGCCCCTCCGCCGCGTTTGTTGCCGCCGGCGGCTAAACGCCGGCGTTTTTGCCCCGGTTGACCAGGGGGTTTGACCTCCCCTGGCTCAATGACAGTGGGCCCCGTCGTCAGGTGATTAGCCTAGTGCTAATCACCGTTAACTAACCCCCCCCCCTGACGCTGACCAGTGGGCCCGACCCCCCTAACCTTTTAATTAAACTAAATAAACCCCTGTTAACCCCAGTGTCACTGACGTGTGGGACCCACACGTCAGGTTTGACCCTGGACAGCCGCGTTGACCCGCTGACGTCGTGCTGACGTCATGCTGGCGCAATAATATAATTTCTGGATTTAAATTTAATCAGAAAATTCCAGAAATTGATTTAAACTTCAAAAATTCATAGAAATTCAACCGTAGCTCAGATTAAAATAATTTATATATGAAAAATTATCAGAAAAATGCAACCTTTCCATCTGTACTAGTTTCATGCATGACAAACCAACTTATACATGCTGAATATGGGAAAACACATTAGTGCATATATAAGAGACTTAATTTAGAAATGCATTTGAACCTTTGGTTCAAAAGGACTTCAAACCAAATGTTTACTAGATGCATTAGCTCAAACAGCATCACATCTACATGCCATGTTCATGCATCATATTGTTGCATATGATTGTGTATTGATTGCCGGCACCGTTCCTTCTCGATAGGTCCTGCTCCGGAGACGTTCCAGAGTACCTGTCTGTGAAGCAGTGCCTCCCTTGTTGATTTACCAGGCAAGCAAACCCCCTTGTTCATTTCGATAAAACCCTACTCTCTTGCTCCTGCTCTCAGTTATTGCATTAGGACAACAACGATTCATCTGCTACTTTGTGCTGCGGTAGTTGAACCCATTCCTCTGCATGACCTGTCATTGCCACAGTAAATAGTTGAAACCCACTAGCATGTGTAGGAGTTGATTGAAGCCATTGTTGTGTTCCTACCATGCTATGCCTGCTATTGCTTAGAGTTGTGTCAGGTCTGATTCATTGGGAATGAATTGGAGTGTCACGATATGTACTGATGCTGAGAGTGAAGTGTGTGAACACGATTTGGTAAAGGTAGCGGTGAGAGGCCATGTAGGAGTACATGGTGGGTTGTCTCACTGGAACCGTCCTTAAGCCCTGAGTTCTGTGTATGTTGTCCAATGACTCGATACTACCACACATTGGGCTCC